>NC_141551.1:49698571-49850714 GCF_021556685.1 Rattus norvegicus
GATAGTTGGATATCAGTGAGAGATTATGTCTCAAAGCAGCAAGTCAGATACTGATAGAGAAAGACATTCAACATCTTGCTCTGGTTTTGTAGGTGTGTGCATGGGTATATGTGTGAGCGTCAGCTCAACGGACCTGTAGAACATGTTCTTAGACTCTAAATGGAGGCTTTATTGTATCGTTATATAATAAAGAGAAATTTAATGCAACTGCACACTGAGGCATAAAGGAGAATATTTACTTAATGAACTTGATGAAAAAAAAGAGTTTAAGGGATGAATTTTCCTAAGGGGAAGTAGACTGCTATTTAGGGATGGATGAGGGGAGGGGGAACTAGAATGGGAAGTCAAACTAGGAGTGGGAGTAAAAATATGAGTGAAGAATATGGGAAGGGATAACTAAAACTAAGGGCCATTTGTGGGGTTGTATGGAAACCTACTAGAGTAGAATTTGCCTGTAATATACATATATGTGAAAGTGAGCAAAATGAAATCAGCAAGTAACAGGGGAGGCAGAGCCCCACCTGGTCATCTCTCATCACCAAATGAGGCTTCCAATACTGAGAATAAGTTACACGTAATCGAGTTGTTGGCTGAAAGGGTCTAATGGAAGCACTAAACAACCCAGGCTATTGCCAAGGCTACTGGTGGCTCTCCACAAGTCAACTGCAAGGCCCTATTCCTGAGTATAATACTCCCACAACTCATCGAACATGGACATGTGGAGTTGGTGCCTACATAGAGCCTTTACCCCTACAGAGTAGTTTTCATGATACTAGAAGACATTAGGCTTGTGACAAAAGGAGAAATGCCAACTCAGCTACGAACCCTTAGACCTACCAGAATGATGAGCTTGCAAGATATTCTGGTGCAATAGTGGCGTGAAGCCTATGGGAGTAACTAAAAAGTAGCTGATTTGAGTTAAGGTCTACTCCTTGTACCTGGAACTCATACTCAATGCTGCTTGGAAAAACCAAGCATAGGCCAAGAGGGTAAAATAAACCATTACTGTTCTGCTAAAGCATTCCTGACATTCTATACTCTATAGATCTGTGCCATCATCAGAGAAACTTCTTCATGTAGCAAATGGGAACAAATACAAAGACAATTTGCAGAGAAATCTTGGAATGCTCAGTTCTAAAGGGGATTTGCCCACTAAATTCTTTCTCTCGGGACTCATGGAGCTTTATCTCAGAGAAGGTGGAAAGAGTGTAAAAGCCAGATTTCCAGGGGATTCTTACTGGAGAAACAAATCACTCCTGCTTAGGGTTACTATCGCTGCAGCAGAACACCAAGATCAAAAAGCTAGTTGGGGAGGCTTATTATCTTATAATTTATAAGATAATCTTATAAGATTTATTATACTGTCACATAGCAGTCTGTCATAGAAGGAAGCCAGGCAGGGATTCAAACAGGGCAGAAACCTGAAGGCAGGAGGTGAAGTAGAGGCCATGGAAAGGTGCTCCTTACTGGCTTGCTCCTCATGACTTAGTCTACTTTCTTACAGAACCCAGGACCACTATCCCAGGGTGGTCCCACTGACAATGCACTGGGATCTCCCACACGGATCACTAATTAAGAAAATGCCCTACGGGCTTTTCTGGAAGCCAATTTCATTGAGGTATTTTTGTAGCTGAGGTTCTTTCCTCTTTAATGACTCTTATTTGTTTCAAGTTGGCACAAAAGTAGTCAGCAGAACTCCTAAAGGTAGGCTCTATGCCTGGCAATAGATGGCGAACACAAAAGTAACTCAACGGAATCTTTGTATATTCTTTGTCTTATAATGTTGTCAAGGCATCTCCCATACACACCTTGAAGGTCCTTTGTGTACATATTGTGGCTTCCAGTTTGAGGTTTAGTGGGATTTTTGAGTGTGTAAAATGTGTGTCTCTGCATCTATATGTGTTTCTTGTTCTTTGGCTCTTTGTCTTATTTGGTTGTTTTGTCACATTCGTATTTGTTTGGCTTTTATTTATCTTATTTTATTATTATTCCTATTAGATGCCTGTTTTCTAAGGAGTCAGAAAGTGTGTGAATCCAGATGGGAGGAGAGATGGGGAGGAACTGGATGGAGTAGGGGGAATTATATCCCAGTAAGAAGTGAGAGTATTTTGCATGTGGAAGGGACACGCATGATTGGGAGGCTTGGGGGAGACAGTATAAGGTAGCTTCTAACTTGGGACGCTCAACACTTCCTCCCTCCCCTCTGGTGTTTATGATTCTTTCCCACTGGGTGTAGTCTGGACCCAGGGGACATCGAGTATGACATGGTTTAAGTATGGCCTGCTGCTTCCCCTGACTGTGTTACAAAACACTGCTACCTCTTTCCTTCCAGTATTCCTTATTTTCGTATTACATTTTCCTCCCTTCTAGATCTCACAGATTGATGAAATAAGCTTTCATGCTGTGAGATATTCAACAGAGATGCACATGTCCAAAGAAAGAGCAAAAGTAAATCTCGCCCTATCGGGCTAGGAGGACCTGGGGTTTAGTAACCTAGAAGGAAGTCAGTCTCACCAATAGCCCTGTCTGTGAGTGAGCTAGTATGATATTTTCCCCAGTTATTACTTGAGATGGTCGTAACCTTCTCAGGATGCTGAGGTGAAGAACTTACACACAGAATTACTGAGAAGAAATGAAATGTGTACTCTGTTTGACCTGCTAAGTCCTGGAGCCATCTGCTACACAGCAATCAGTGATCAACACATTTCCCAAACAATTACGTTGGGACTTGCTCTTCTCAGGGTAGGCTGTCCAGGAACTCTTGCTTTTTGCATCCCCAGGTGAACACAGCCTTCTACAGGTTTTGAAGGCTGTACCTCTGAAATTAAAGGTCATTTGCTTTATTTTTCTAGAAAGAAAAACCCTATGTTGTTTAGAAGCACAACACCTTGCTTCTAGGATATTACTGTACAGTCATCCCTGGATCTCTCTTACTTTCACTGTAATTTCAGCCCCAAAAAAGACTTCATATATAGACTCTCTTCTCTGACTTTTAGCCTCTTGATTTTTTTTATTATCAATTACATTTATTTTGCTAATTATTAAAGGAGTCCATCAATTCATTATAATAATTGCATAATTGGATACAAGTCACATTAAGTTCTTAGAAGTGTGTTTTTTTTTTTAACACAGAGTGAGCATTAGTTAAATGAAAGCCATCCTTAGAACTTGCAATTCATAACCAGAGGGTAGTTTTTTTTTTCTTGTAGTATTAGTTTTTGAAAATGTAAGATGGCCTGTTGTCTAGGTTTGTGGCTTAGAAGAAAAGCAAGGCTTGGAGACAAAGGCTTAGAAAGCACCAGGCAGCCGTACAGTTTGTTCCTTGTACCCTGTGTTAACATTTATGAAGTGTGGGAGGTTATGGAAATAACAGTGAAATAGTCTTTGTGAAACTTTAGCTCACTGCCCAGGGCACAGTAAACACAAACCTTGAGAGCTGCCTTGTTGTTATTAATAAGAAGGTGATCACCCATGTATCATACTCTTCTATTATAAAGACAGATAAAGGCCCAAGAATGCATCAGGTTACTGTGGCCATGATGATCCTCTGGGTGACCTTGCAGAGAGCAGTTTCTATGGAGATGTAATTGCTGTTGGGAGATTGGAGAGCTGTTTCTAAGTGGGCTAAGAACATATCACAGTGAATGAAAAATTAAATAAGAAAATAAACCATCATGTTTCACATCTGCAGCAGGCCAAATTATGACCTCCCCTGAATATATCCATCTACCAGTCTTGGGAACCTGATATGTAGTTATTTTATGTGGTGAAATATATTTTGCAGATACTATTAAATCAAAGATCTTAAAGTGGAAAGATGATCTGATATTTCTCAGATGGTTCAATACAATTACAAAGGAGAGAAAAGTTAAAATGTTGGATGTGCAACGGAATAATGGGGCCATTATGTAAGGAATGTAAGCAGCCTACAGATATTGGAAAAGGTAAATAAAAAACAGATTCTACCTTAGACTTTGTATAAGGGAAGACTTTAGTTTTGACCCCACAAGAGCCATTTTTAGTTGCTGATCTCCAGAACTGTAAGAGAAACTGGGCTGTGTTCAACAACCATGTACACTGTGATTTTGTAGAGCACTAGTGAAAGATACACGTTGTCTCTGCGGGGCTGGACTTGTCGTTGATGTTGGTATTCTGTCTAAACTCCACCCCCACAGCTACCTGGCAACAGCCAGCTGTGCCTGACTCTAAAGGAGACTGCTTGCCCCTTCCTCTCCCTCTTACTCCCCTCTTGCTCTCTCTTGCTCTTCCTCTTTGTCCCTGTCCCTTCTCTCCCCATCCCCCCTTCCCTCTACATGCCCATGGCCAGCCTCCTTTTTCTCTCCCCTCCTCTACTCTTCTCTCATTAAACCTCTCCACATGGAACTATGTTGGCTTGGTGTGTTCCCTATGGGCACAGGCCGAGATTTCTACCCCAACACTTTACCACTTGTATCAGGTGCTTTTCTCATTTCTGGGTCAAATACCTGACCAAAGCATGTAAAGGGGCTTTATTTTGGTTGAGGGTCTGGGAGATCCATCCATCCTGGCTGAGAAGTATGGCTGCAAGAGCCTGAGGCTGCCAGTCACAGTCGTCATCTACTGGCAGGAAACAGCTGCATGCTGGTACTCAGCTGAAGTGTTTTCATTAGTTCAGACTGGGCCTCAGGCCATGAACAGTGTCACTCACTCACTCACAGTAAGGAAAGCTTTCCTCCTTTATTTAACCCAGTCTAGAAGCTTTCCCACAGACATACCAAAGGTATTTTTCTCTAGGTGATTCTAGATCCTGACATGTTGACAATATTAACAACCACAAATCCCCTCCTTGTCAAACTGATAACCAAAAATATCACTCTTAAGAAATAACACTGTCTCCCCTAAAACCCCAACTTTTCCCTATAGGCTTATGACCTTTTTATAATGTAAAATACATCTAGTTTACCTTCAAAAGTTCCCATAGTCTTTAACTGTCCCAACAGTCTTGAAAATTATAAGCTCAAAGTTCAGGCAGTTTTTGACAATGAGCCTCTACAACAACAAACAACGTATAAACTTATGTGATATGATAGGACAGAAATTAAAAAAAAATGTTCTCGTCCCCAAAAGGAAGAAAGGAAACAAAGCAAGGAAATGTTGGACCAAGACAAGACTAAAATCCTGCAGGACAAAGGTCAGCCCTACACTTCCATAGAGCTCGTGATGAGATCATCTTGCCTCCAGAGGTCTTATATAGCCCCTTGTTTTGTCTGGAGCTCTACCTCTTACAACTCCTGTAGAGAGATGCGACGTGCCACGCCCCAAAGATGGCGCTGGTTTCTGCCTTCCACCCTCCCAACGGTGAGCGCTCCTTGCAGTAAACAAGTCCTTATTTGGCTAGGTCTGCCTGGCCCGCTAGCTTCCGCATAGTGACAGCCTATCTACATGACCCACGTGGCTTGCTAGGACTGGCCAGTGCTAGCTATTTAAGTGTGGTGCAGGGCGTTCCCCGGGGAGAGAGAGACAGTCAGGAGAGAGAGTCAGAGAGAGAGAGTCAGAAGAGAGAGAGTCAGAAGAGAGAGAGTCAGAAGAGAGAGAGTCAGAAGAGAGAGAGTCAGAAGAGAGAGAGTCAGAAGGGAGAGAGTCAGAGAAGAGAGACTCAGAAAAGAGAAAAGAGAGACAGTAAGAAGAGAGAGAGAAAGAGAGAGAGAGAGAAAGAGAGAGAGAGAGAGTCAGAAGAGAGAGAGAGCCAGAAGAGAGAGAGAGTCAGAAGGTTGTATCAAGGTTCCTGAGTAAAACTGCTTGAAGAAGATCTCCTGTGGTCGTGTCTTCCTTGCTGGTCGAGGTTGGGCGCGGCAAGAGGTGGCCCGTACGGGGAATCCTCGAATCCACCGTAAAGGGACTCAACTCTCTCCGAGATCAGAACTTCTTGCAGTCAGGGCAGCGCTGGAAAGCTCCCAAGGTAAGGTGGGACAATAAGGACCGCGGGAAATAAGCGGCTATAAAGTCTTAGGGTAGTGAGCAAGTAAAGTTGGCGGTAGCAGCGAACCAAAAGTAAAGTTTGTGGTAAAAGGAGACAATAAAGTTCCCAGGTTTTGGGACGAGGGTTAAGTTCTCGGATTGAGACAATAAAGTTCCCAGGTTTTGGGACGAGGGTTAAGTTCTTGGATTGAGACAATAAGGTTCCCAGGTTTTGGAACGAGGGATAAGTTCTCAGATTGAGACAATAAGGTTCCCGGTTTGGGGACAAGTTAAGAGGGATGTAGCTTACACCCGGAAATCTGGAGAGTTTTGTATTTGCTCCAAGAACAAGCGGATATTATGATGGGTGTGACTTTGAGTTTTATGGTTATATTATTACTCTGGGAGAGAGTACAAGATACAAGCTTTTCCGGTTTCAGAGAGAGAGAGAGAGAGAGAGAGAGAGAGAGACAGACAGACAGACAGACAGACAGACAGACAAGAGGAGAGAGTCAGAAGAGAGAGAGAGAGTCAGAAGGTTGTATCAAGGTTCCTGAGTAAAACTGCTTGAAGAAGATCTCCTGTGGTCGAGGTTGGGGGAGGCACCTCCTATAGCCTCTCTTTTGGGCTATCCCCACTGAGAGCATAAAGCTCTTCTTGGTCTATGTCCCATAACTATAGCCCCTCCAACATCCTGGGTCTCCAATGTAACTTGTACTTGAGCTTCACAGCTCATACAATGGCCTCTTAAGTCCTCTTTTCAAGGAATTCAACCTGAATCACACTGATTGGCTTTAAAGAGTTTTCTGCAACATTGGAACAAGCCTCCATGGCTCCCTCACTTCTGCATCTGTCGTGCCTGTAAAACTAGTGAAGCATGGTTTCTTGTGCTGAGTTCTGCCAATCTGAGACGGAGCCTGCTGCCTTTGTATCACAGCGGTGTCACCCTCTCTGTGCCTTCCAGGCTGACTCTGGACAAATATTTCCCAGGGTGCTTGGTTTTGAACAGGGAACCACTCCAGTGGCATTTCTTTTAGGATCTCTACTTTCAAATAAATTTCATAAGACAGAACCTTTGATGGGTGCTATCTTTCCTCAGGGTACCTTTCCCCTTGTCCCAGTGCAAGGTGGGAGGTTTCTCTTCAATGCAATACTTTAAAAACTATTAGGGCTACAGCTTTGGCACCAGCCTTGTCTGGATCTTTAAATCCTCTCTTCTATCTAATAGATTGCGTATTTTCCACATCTTTACTTTTTTCCTCACCTCTTTCTGTCCCTCATTCCATACAGAGATGGGAGCAGTGAACAGAAACCGTAGCGTGGCTTGAGTGCTATTCTTTGTAAAGATTTCCTCTTTCAAGCAAACTAGTTTATTACGTTTGCATTTAACTTCGCTCTTGTTCTTAGGGCGCCAGTAGAATGCAGCCAGAATTTTTGCCAGAATACAATATGAAGGGCCTTCATCCCAGTTGCTGACAGAGCTCATAGCCCCACTCTGGAATCTCAGGCTCTAGGCCTTGACTGTCCACTTTCCTCTTTGCATCTTGTCTTTTGAAATTCCTATCAGAATGACCCATTGAGTTCGTCTTAACAGCATTCTAGGACTTGGCAGCACACTGTTGAAACCTGCCCCAGGTTCTCCTTGCACCAACTCCTGTGAATCGCAGCAACCACCCCACTTCCTGGGAGCAGTTTTCTGCGGCAGGAGCTGCATGCAGCTTATCCTGCTGTGCTCACATCTAGAAAACACAGGAATGCTCACACTCCGTTTGCTCCTTCTTCTAACGCATTTGAGGATCCCAGCCTGTGGCATGCTGTAGCCTACAATTCATGGTGGGTCTTCTCAACTCAATTAGCCCAAACTACAAATTCTCTCACAGAGGAGGTCAGAGTTTTGTCTCTGTCTCTCAGAAATGAGGCCCAGTGGGAAGTCCTTAGATCAATTAATGTGTATCCTCAGACAGGAGTAGTAAGACTTGAGTCTGTCTGCCCTCTTGTTTTTTGTTTCTTGGCTCTGCCAGCCATCATCACCATCCACAAGGATCTTGGCAACTTTGTATGATACTGTTTGGACATTTAGGCTTCCAAAACATAAGCTAAAACATGCTTTATTTTTCTAACAAAGTTTCCCACCTCCAATATTTCACTCTAGTAATACAAAGAGTTGGGAATTGAATTGAAAGGGGGTAAATGAGACCTGGGGCCTAGGCTACAGACAACGCTGGACTCGTATAAGCGACTCAGGTTTTCCTGATACACTGATCAGGCACACAGATAATCTTCAAGTGCCCACTCAACATGGCTGTGATTAGAGCCTAAAGTTATACCTTGCATGTAAGGGATGCTCTACTAATATATGCTGATGGTCTTAGTCCACTCTTGCTGTGCTAAATATTACAGGCTGAATAATTTATACACAGTAGAGATTAGTAAAAATAGCATATGAAGGCTGAGAAAATTTAAGTATAAGCAAATATAGTATGTCGTGAGGGTGTGACTTCTGGTGTGGTCTCACAGGATAAAAGACATAGAAAGACCAGATGCCATGTATGTGAAGCTTAATGTTTATTAGAGTAGACCACCTCTCTTCCACCTTCTAGCCACTTCCCAGGAGCCCCATCGTTTTTTTTTTTTTTGTTTTTTTTTTTTTTTTTTTTTTTTTTTTAGTGTTCCCACCTAGGGGATGTGAATTGGGAAGGAACACATACTCCTAAATGACAGCCCTGACTGAAGTAATAATTCAGAGATTTCAGGGCTTGAAAATCAAATTCTTGTTCTACATTGGTGTCACTCTGATTTTTTAGTCTTTCCAAATGCTCGTATAAGATCCAAATTTAAATGTCTATTTTCCCCCCTCTGGAGTTTTTTTTTTTTTAATCTCACACACTTTGTTGATTGGAAAACAAGAAACTGAATTCGAGCAATTCTAGTTCATTCCTGAAGAAAGACCAGTTCAAACAACCCTTCCCTTAAGTCTATCTCCCTTGAATGAAAAGTTGGTCTGAACAATTCAATTTGCATTAAGATGAAGTAGAAATTTTGCAGCTTTCTGTGCTAGTTTAAGGCACTTGGGAATGTGCCATTACATTCTTTAAAAAAAAATAAAACCAGACTTCTTTAGAGTGAACTAACAATAAAGATTAAAGGCAATAACTCAGCAAAGTGAATATTGGAGGGAGAATTGAAAAGACACCAGGACAAGCTCCTGCTTAGGAAGAAAGCACCCTAAGGCTGAGGGCTCTGGTCTACTGTACTCTGCCTTTGCTCCTCTTGACAGTCTTTGAAGACAGCAAGGACTGCCTTTAATTCTACATTCAAAGAATGTACTGTTAACTATGTGGCCTACTGTGATAAATTCAAATGGGTGTGAAATTTTTTCCAGGCGAGGAAGAAGGCACTGCTATTGATGTTTTTCTTCAGCCTCTGCATTTCTGCCCTTGAGATGCTTAATTTGAACCCAGGACATGATTTTTTTCTTTTCTAGGTAGCCCCCAGATCATTTGCTCACTGCCCAAAAGATTCTGCTCGAAACTGTGCCTATCACTAAGGAACAGTGTTGGGACGATCATTTTCAGAAGATAATGGGAGATGAAAAGCAGACATTAAAGAAAATTAAAGGAGACTGAAGAGACGGTTCAATGGTGGAGAGCACTTGCGGCTTTTGCAGAGGACCTAGGTTCAGTTCCCAGCACCCACATGACAGCTCACAACCATCTGTAACTCCAATCTGAGAGTATTCAAGGGCCAGTTCTGCCTTCTGTGGATACCAGGAACTCACAAAGCAGCTCACATGATTGTAGGTAAGCACTCACATACATGAAAGAAAAGCAAATAAACAAATACTTAAAATAATTAAATGATGGGACATTATTTTAAATGTTATAACCAGAGGAGCACAGACACATCTCTTTTGTGATTCCATCCCTGGTCCATGCTGTCTACCAGTTAAGATTGCATTGTTGAGCTCCATAGCAACTCTCTGAAATTGCTGTAACATCAATATAGCCATTATCAAATCTGCCAAGAAAGATTGGTCGTCATCTCAGAAGAGAAAGAAAATAAGAGTAGTTGGTGGAACACACAAGGAAGATGTGTCTTATGCCTTCCCCACACTACCCCTGCTTGAAGCATCTTCCGTCAGTAATAGGGACACTTACTTATTACAGTTAACACTGGAAACAGAGTGAACTCTTTCAGGGCGCCAATGTATGCTACAAAAAAAAAATGCATTATCTCCCAGGAGCATAGATAAGCACAGCTTACAACGTTGACTTTGAATGGAACTTTTTCAAGTGTATTGAAGAGATGCATATCATTTTGCTAGCTTTACCATAGTAGTTTGAGAAGGGCTTGAAGACACAGGTGTGCCTGCATGCCCAGGAACACATACTGTCTGCTAGTTGAAAAACACTCTTGGTATTGAGAGTCTTTGGCTTAAGAACTCACATAAAAGTCTGCTTTGTGATAACTTGAGTCCTTCCTGGCCTCTAACGTGGAATAATTTGAAATAAACATTGGGTACTTACTATCTGTGTTAATGAATATGACAGTAAGATAGGAAACAGGAAATATATAATGGACTACAGATTCCCCAGTGACTCATTTCTCAAATGCTTCGGATGGCCAGTTTGAGCTATGGGGGAGGACTTCGTATTTAATGTCCTGTTTCCATAATGTGGGTATAACAGAAACATGCCTACTAATTTGGGGGTTTGCAGCTCATGTGCTCAGTCAGAGCATTGCTCTACCCCTGTGCTTTCCATGGGAGAGCCTCACATCACTCAAAAGATACTACTCTTTTTGAGAATGTATTGTGAGCCAGAACTACTGTAAATATTTCTGTGCAGGGTGATATTATGACTTCTTAATTAATTATTATTTTATTTCTAAGTACAGTGTGTGCAGCTTTAACCACGATGGTTAGAAAAACAGAATCAGGACCACTGAAGCCACAGATGCTTGCTGGCTATCATGTGGGTGCTGGGGGCTGAACCCAAACTCTGCAAGAGTGCCTAATGCCATTAACCACCTAGCATCTCTCTAGCCCCTGGTATTATGACTTAAGCAACAACAATCTCTCTGGCCGTGGATAGAACACATTGCTCAAGGGGATCCAACTAGATCTTGCCTTCACTTTGTAGGCTAACTAGCCTCAGAGCTTCCTTTCTCTAGATCTGTGGTACTCAATCTGAGGATTCTGGCCTTTTGGGAGGTCATATATCAGGTATTCTGCATATCAGGTATTTACATTGCGATTCCTAACAGTAGCAAAATGGCAGTTATGAAGTAGCAATGAAAATAATTTTATGGTTGGGGTCATCGCAACATGTGGAACTGTATTGAAGAGTCCCAGCATTAGGGACTCTTCCAAATGATCCATGTGTACCAGAAGGCACTCTTTCTGTACTTCAACCATCTCAGGGTCAGAGCTCAGGGGCTGGGGCCGATTCTTTTGTCCACCATTCCTCACAATGACTCTAACTTCCTAAATCATTCATTTGCCTTAATGTGCTCTTCCATTTTGTCTTCTGCCTCTGACTATCACCATGTCTTTGTCACGTGGCTCTGTGTGGCACCTTCTCCCCCCAATAAACGTCATTTTCCATCTCTCCTGTGATGCTTTTTGTGAGCTTTTTTGTCTGAGCATCTTTTAGAAGAATACAAGTGTCACCCCTGCTCTGAACCAGGCACTGTTCTTGTCCCCACAGAGATAGCAGTGAGCAGACCAAGTTAACTGCTGAAAGTCACTTCTGCGAGGTGCAGGCTACTTTCAATTCAGAAACAAATATGCCATGCCACTGGATGATAGACATAAGGGATAATAAATTCAGATAGAAACAGTACTAACAGGAGCGGGCTTGTGTCATATGGCGTGGTCAAAAAAGGGCCCAGATGAGGAGGAGGTGACATTTGAAATTTGAGCTGTCTTTAAAGGTTGGGTTCTCAGTATTGCTGAACACTTTCAGACCCCCATACCACTTCCAATAAATCTGTAGATGAAACAAACACCTGACAGATGAAAGGAGAGAGAGGGTAATGGCAGGAAACATGAGTGATAAATCCACACCAATCCAGTTCCAGGACTAATTTATGTTCCAAGAGCATGTGGAGAAAAAAAAAGTTAAAAAGAAAATCCCCACACAGAGACTCTTTGATGAATCACCGGTAGCTAATTGTCACAGCGCATCCCACAGGCGCGACATATCATTTGAAATCTGGGCGGATTTCAGAAGAGAAATGTTATTGCATTTTAAACAATACCATTAGCCAATCCGATCCCACTCACCGCCCCGCACTTTGTTTCAGCCTTCCAGTCAAAAGATGAATTGCCCGATGGTTCTATTGTCAAAATGACATCGTGAAAAGAGAAGCATGAGGGTTGTAATAATAATGTGGTACATGTGTAGAAGGTCAGGGAAGCAACAGATTAACATTCCAGAGACAGATTTCCCCTGGAACACCTCTTGAAAGTATCAAAGGCCAAAGATCAGGACACTGATAATGCGTCTGGCCTTGGTGGTGAAATTGTATGTCCTTAGCTTTGCTGAGGACAGAGCTGTGCTCCTTTCAATTAGCAGATGAAATCTCTCTCCTAGAGGATGAAGCAGCCAACTGCAGAAATCTGCTTCAGCACAAGTTAGTGAAGGGAAACGAGGTTGCGTGGAGAGATGAGTTGCTTACTTCAGATTAATGAAGTGAAATGGATCACGCTCCCCAGAGAATCTGACTAAATAACCCCCCCACCCCACCCGAGAGATTGAAACAGAACGTCTCTAGCATAAGGTGGCTTTGTTGAATTTTAAAACCAAACTGAAGCTTGCAACTGTTCTGCAAGGTGAGCTAGGGATTGTGGGTTGGAAGAGCCAGGCATTTCTTTCCAACTTAAATTGATTTGAGGTAATAGAAGTGGAGGTAGGGGAGACACCTAGGCTCTGCCCACACAGGATCTGGCATAAAGTGGATTTCCTAACTCTCTGCTGTGGAATGGTGAATTCCATTTTCCTATTTTTAGAATGGGAAAACACATACAGGACTATTTGGGAAAAGTAAGCATTTATGAAGTGCTTTGCCGACCTTGAAGCAAGCCCAAGTTTACCATTCCGTGTGTCGCTTTGCTGGATACTCCTATGTCCCTTTCTCTGCCTGCCATGATGGATGATGATTCTTGGGTGAGCTGGTAGGCAGCAAAAGGAAAAGGCCTGGGTTGCTATTTTGCTTCTCTTTCTGAATATAAACCCCATTTAACTCCAAGAAGGAAAGCTTTCTGTGGGGGTGGGGTGCAACAGCCAAGAGCGCTTGTTCTTACAGAGGACCTGAATCCGGTTCTCAGCACTCGCATTGGACTTCTCACGACCACCTATGGTCACAGTTCTGGAGGATTCAGTGCCCTTCTCTGGCCTTGAGTGGCATGCCCTACCCCCAAATATGCAAGCAAGTAAGGAGATATTTACTGGGAAATTTCAGAAAATAAGCAAATACAAGTGATTTACAAGATGCAAGGGGATCTCACAATAGTCATTTGGGAGGGATTGGTTAAAATATGGTGGGTAAGGTGGGATGTAGTTCAATATCAGAACACTTGCCTGGCATGGTCAAGTCCCTGGGTTCTATTACATGGGTAGCGATACTGGTAAGTGTGCCACTGGACCCAGTTGGAGGACTTAAAGTTCCTTTCTATTATTAGCACCCGGGGAACTTTCAACAAGTTGTTTAGCCTCTCCGGACCTTGTGTTCTTTCCTGTAAAATGGTAAACAGTAGTAGAAATTCGGTTCCCACCTCCAGGTTCCTGCTTTGAGTTCCTTCTGAAAGTTCCCTTCATGATGGGCTGTGATTGGGGTGCGTCAGTCCAAATAAATCACTTTTGCCCAAGTTGTTTTTGGTCATGGTATTTTATCACATCAACAGAAACACTAACTGAAGCACTTCATCATGTGTGTGTGTGTGTGTGTGTGTGTGTGTGTGTGTGTGTGTGTGTGTGTGTGGAGAGAGAGAGAGAACAACCTTAGCTATCATACTCACATTGCATTAGCCCTGAGAAAGGATCTCACTGGCCTGAGCCTCACCAAATCAGGTGGCTGCCACTATATACCAGGGTCCACCTGTCTCCACATATCAGGTGCTACAATTACAACTCTACACCACTGTGTCTGGCTTTTTGGGACGATCACTAACTCAGGTCATCATACCTGTGAGACATCACAGACTAAGCTATCACTCCATCCTTGCGGTAAAGTTTCTGCAGCCTTTCAGAGTCCCAGCACAGAGTATCTACCCACTGCCACGAAAGGCACAGCTCCCACCTCAGCTCCCTACTCTCTCCTTCTATTCAAAACTACTGTTCTCGAAAAATCAGCCATGTCAAGCAGGCAATGCCTTCAGACTACAAAGAAAAGTTCCATGAAGATATAGCTCAGTGTAGATGTACTAAAAAAATAAAAGTAACTGATCCCTCTTATTACGTTGATAGTTGATGTTTGGGTAAGTTGTTCAAAGCCGCTGCAGCACAAAACCTTGAACAGAGCTCCTAATCTGACACAATGGTGTCAACTCTTCACTGCTCTTGACAATTACAGCTGGATAGTCTTTGAATCCACAATAAAATGGCAATGGAAGAGAGTCTGACCTGGACCCTAAGAACCTAAGAAGAGACTGTTGAGGGCTTGCCATGACTACCAGAGGCAGACGCGGGCTGATGGGCACACAGGAAGAGGATTAACAGAGTCAATAGCTGTTTGATGAATTTCTCTGCAAAGCGAAGCCTAAAGGACACTGGCAGAAAGGAAGGAGGAACACATAGGCGGCTGTGAGAAAGAGCCAAAGGCCCTATGGCTGTTTCCTAAGAGACCAGATCTCCCAGACAGCAGAATGTGCTGCTGCTTATAAAAGCTCCCGGAAACGCACTTTCTTACCAAAATTCAAAGCAGGGCTACAAATCATCTACAGGAGACAAAAGACAATAAGTAGTGTCAACACACAGGGATATATTTTACTCTGCCCTGCCATGAGGAATTATGGTAGGCTGTGACGACCGGAATATAAAGTAACATAAGTCGCCTGTTGTCAACAGAGTTTGAAATTACAAAATGTAAAACCAATATATTTCCTGCACGCTATGAAACAGCTGGGGTACTTTTATGGCTTCTAGCATGATGCCGTGTCGTCTCTCAAAACCCTATAATTCTGTAAGCACGTTAAGTGCAGCCTGTTATTTATTTAGTTTGTTTATTTGGCTTCAAGGATTTCTTTCGTAGGCAACACAGAACAGAACCAACTGTAAAGGGTAACTGATGAACCCCGGACTGTGCCCAAATCACCAGTCCAGGCTCCCTTGGGTAGAGTGGTATAGATATTACATTCAAGGTGTGAGTATTGTTGAGAAGGATGCCATCTTTTTCTGTGTGGAGAGGAAGAAAAAAATAGGATTCAAATTAAAAGAAAAATTCTGCAGGAGCATTTTCCCCACGGCCTCTCCAGAATCCAAGTCAAAATTTAGTCTTTTATGAGGCTGACAGCCGTGGCGTTCAAACAAGATCTCTTTAAATGACAGATGGCTATAAGCAAGTCAAACGCTTCTTAGCTGATGGTTTATGTGGCAGACATTAGAGGTGTTGTAACTACTGACCCATATTTAATACCTCACACCGACAAAACGAAGGCGGTGGAACTCGGCGCCCAGTCTCCTACCCTAAGCAATAATTAATTTTATTGTCTTCATTTTGGATGCTTAATTTAAGCCCCGTGTGTGTCAATCAATCAGTACAAAATACTCTGATTGCTTTCAATGACTTGGCCATTGTGTTTTTTTTTTTTTTATGTTTTACTCACAGATCACATTTTTCAATGATTATTTATGGGCTGAACTCCTGCGATAGAGAATTGGCTGGGAATTTAGTGAGGCTCTGGCAGAGCGAGCAGTGATGGATTCTGAGTGCATACAAGGCTGCTAGGCTGATGCTCGGCAGAGGGCCAGAAGGGCTGGGGCGGATACTGACGGCTCTGCCTGGGGCGGGGAGGAACTGTGGTACCCAGAGATGGATTCCTGATGAAAGAAAGAAGCAGAGGCCTTTTCTTTACCTGGTGGGCTCATAAGGCTAAGAATCCCCCTCACACTGTAGTTTGTCAGCTGTCAGCAGTGCCTGACACAACAAAACCCCAGAGCTCCTCTGCAGAAGTGCCGGGTGCTTTTGGCTGTAAAGAGAGAGGAGACATCAGATGTTGCTTTTCAAAGAAAGACCCAGTTTCATGCTTAACACCACAAAGATGACTTGATTTTCTGTTCTTGCGACTGGGGGTGGGGCGGCAAAAGGAAAGAAAAATGGGGAGAAGAAAAAGAAATAAAACCTTTGTTCCTTTGAAGTGAGAGCAAGCTATGTGAAATGAATTTTAACCAGGTTCTGCCAATACCTATCAGCACAGAGCATTTCATATTGCAAATAATAGGGATCCTGAGAAAATGACAGGTGAGAGGAAGGGAACTCTGGAGACAAGCTCCAGAGTTTTCGCTGTCCGGGTCAGACAAGGCCTGAGGAGGCCTGAGGGATGGAAGTTTCAAAATTCGAAAAGAAAGAGGGTGTGTGTGTGTGTGTGTGTGTGTGTGTGTGTGTGTGTGAGAGAGAGAGAGAGAGAGAGAGAGAGAGAGAGAGAGAGAATTCATTAAACCAGAAACTGAAAGCAGGTATTAATTTTTCTTTTAAAGAGGCCCACCCAACTATTAGTTATGCACAGCGCTCATTACATATCATTTGGTCAGCGGGTTTCTGAAGACCTCCTGGGGGTGAGACAAGGCGGTCAGAATTCCTTTTTATGTCGACGATGACAATGGGGAAAGAAACCAAGACTGTAGCAAATAAAAGAAGACATTTCTTCCTCCAAAGACAGGATGTTAGAAGGCTCAGTGTTGCAGCTACGGGGGGCGGGGAGAAGAGATTGAGAAAGCAGCAATAATATAATCACAAGGGCTCGGTGGAAGCTTTAGGGGCAGGTATCCTTCTTAAAATAAGGTTTTCTCAATTGCTTTGACACAAGGGAGTTTTAAAAGGCCAATCAAAGAACCTGCCTCTACTCTGGCTGGTGGGGATGGAGGGATGGAAACATGAGGTTTGCTATTTAAAGCTGGTAGCTGTTTCTGGGCTGCTGGAAAGAGAAGTTGAAAAGGCAGAAGCAAGTTCAGTGAGATGTTCAAATATGCGACTTTTCTCCTGGTAAATTCTTCTTCGCTAAGGGAAGTCAGGGTTAAAAAACCACGCTGAGCTGAAATTGGCAGTTCATACACCTCAACCACTTCTGTGTTTCTTGTTCGACAATATAACCCACACCCAGCCCCAGTTAGCTGTGCAGAGATAAATCAGGCAAATTTAGAGAACCGGGAGAAAGGTAACATAATAGCAAGGGTGGCAGGGCGTATGTTACAGAGCAAGGTGCTAAGGAAATATTAATCCACCTGACCATGGGATTGCTTTGCTTAGCTTTTCGTTCCTTACCTACAGCAGCAGCCATTTGCACCAGGCTAATCTAAGACCCTTCATAGGCCAGACACTGTACAAACAAAATACATTTCATATTTATCCCAAGGATGAACTCACTAGTGGTACATGCCTGACCTGGGGCAGATTTTAACTAGCACACACAGAGAGCTGACGAGTTTTAATTACATTTTGTTGTATTAACTCTCAATCTTGGACTAGAACTGCTGGAGGTTCAGGCCAATGTGGAGGAGGATGCAGCAGCTTAGAAAGTAATTATTGTGTAAAAAAAAATCCATTTTAAAACTATACTTTAATCTCACATTCAGTATTATATTAGAGTAGTAAAGAAGCTAAATTTTCTGTGTTTTCTGACGGATCAACATTTCTCAATCTGTGGGCTGTGACCCCTTTGGGTAGTACACACATTACAATTCCTAACAATAGCAAAATTACTGCTGTGAAGAAGCAACAAAATAATATTATGATGGGGGGTCACCATAAAATAAGGATCTGCATTCAAGGGTCACATCACTAAGGAGGCTGAGGACCACTGTTTTAGACTCTGAGCCAAGTTTCTGGATTTTATCACTTCCGAGTGAAGGAGGTTTGAATCCCATAATTCCTTGGATGACCTTGGCACTTCCTGTTGTGAGGGGATGAACAGTAGAAGTTAAGGAGATTTTTCTCCTTATTATTATTAAATATATGGTTATCTCCTTGGGGTTGGATCACTGCTTCCTGGCTGGGTTATCACCGGCAGGCTGCCATTCTAAGCTATTCATGGCGATTCCAGGCAAGGGAATCTATGTAATCGAGACTTAGAAAATGCTAGTGGTCATTACCCAGCTCTGATTTTCATGTGACTGTAGACTCATGGCCCCGCCGCAATTTTCAGGGCTTATATATACAATAACCTTTCTGTAAAGTATCATCCTCACATTCATCACAGAACCAAAGCCCTCTGATTTGTGTGTTAACATCTGAGTTTAAGTTGAAACCTTATCAAATCCGTTCAGGACTCCTAAGCCCTTAGAGGCTGTCCCTGCGACCCAGTTGGCAGAAAAAGCCAAGTCAGAAATACAGTAACTTGTACAAACTAAACCCTCAGGGATAGAGTTCTACCTTAGCAAGGAATCCATATAAGCCGAGGCTGACTCCTGAATAAGCCAAGAAAATGAAACTCCTTCAAGAAAGGGATCCTCAGTTGCCTGCCGCAGGCAAGGCAGCTGCGCATGCGCGTGGGCTCACTGCGTGCCTGTGATGTCCTTTCCCTCCAAACTGTCAGCACTGGAGTCTCTCCCACACCGATTCTGCACTAGTGATTAAAGGAAAGGATTAGGATTTAACGGAAAAAAGATAAATAATTATTGCTTTAATCGCCATGCTTATTTGCATGCAGAGACTGGATTTGCTGTACATTTCTAGGGCAGAAAATAGAAACAAAATACAAATTTCTGACCCACAGAAGTACAGAGTATACAATAATACTTGATCCTAATTGTATGTTTTCATATGCTAATATATACAGTACTAATTTGAAAAATTAAGCAGAGAAGACAATTTTGAGATCGTTTATTTTAGCTTCATCCTCCGTAGAAGAGAAAACCGTTCTAAAAAGAGTTGTCTTCTCTTCAAATCTCTAAAATTTCTAGAGTCTCTCAATGGATCTCAGACATGTGTGTGTGTGTGTGTGTGCGCGCGCGCGTGCATGAGTGCATGTATGTGTATAAGCATATGAAATTATCCTGTCCTGAGACCATTTGCAGATAAAAGGACTCTTAGATTGAATTATTCTGCATATCACCTTCTCTTGTACTTCTGACAGAAGATACCTGGGTTGATACAGTAAAATTTCTTAGATATATTTGTTAATATAGTAAATGTTATATACTTATTATTAACGTTACTGGAGCTTACATCTTATCAATATTTTATTATCAACTACAGGTTTTACAATAGTCCTTCCCTCCCTCCCTTCAGTAAAATTGATACAGTAAAATTTCTTAGATATACTTGTTAATATAGTAAATGTTGTATACTTATTATTAACATTACTGGAGCTTACATCTTATCAATATTTTATTATCAACTATAGGTTTTACAATAGTCCCTCCCTCCCTCCCTTCTTCCCTCCCTCCGTCCCTTCCTCCTTCCCTTCCTCCCTGTCTCTCAGTGATACAAATGTAGGTCAAATCAGACCAGATTAAAAGCACTTCAGTGTAGGTTTATTAGGTGCGGTTCCCAGGTGGGTTCACCTGTCCCAAGGAACAGGGCCAGGAAGCATAGGCCGGGGGCAGTTAGAGATCTTAGGTGAGGGATGTTGGCTAGGAACTGGGATTATGCTCATGTATGGTCAAAAGCTGAGCCCCTGGCCAGCACTCTTGTGTGGGTTGCTGGAAATTTGAAGGCAAGGGTAATGAAGACCGGTCAGCCAGGAGTTTTCTGGGCGAGCCAGGTTGAGGAACGGAGAGCAGATAGGGTTTCCCAGCTAGCGCTGAACGAGCAGATGTTCCAAACAAGCCCCCAGACCTCTTTGAGTTGGAACAGCGCTTCAGATCTATGACTTCCTGCTGAAGAGAGATTGCTTGTGGGAAGAGTTGGGTGGGAGTCGGTGGGCACAGGAGCTCAGTGCGGGGTATGCGTGAAGAAGCATCTGGTTAACTGTTACCTTGGAAACTTTCAGAATCCATTCCTGGAGAAAGTAGAAGAGACAAGGGGCAAAAAGAAAAAAAAAAGACAAATGAGGGCAAGCCAGGCAAAGAGGGAGGACTGCCACCAAGGGAAGAGGCACCCTGGTTAATTGTGTCTTTTGAGATCTTCCCCCAGTTTTTGAAGTGATTCAATCCAAGCTTTTACCAGGCCAGAGTCATTGATGTGCTAACAGCATCCTCTCCCAGGAATAAGTGTCTCCTTTAAAGGCAGGAGGTCTAATGCTTGGTGATTTTATAACACAACCTGGGCCAGTGAGGAGAACTGTCTTTGGAGGGAGGCCAGAAATTCTGCCGAGTCTCCAATAGTTTGAAGTTTCTCGGAGAGAGTTTTTATTCAGTGACCAAATGCTTATTTGACCCCAGAACTGATGCTACAATAGATGCTGTGACGGAGATGTCAACCATGACTAGGAAAAAAAAAAAAAAACCAGCCTGGTCCCCTTTGGGTGCAGGGTGGGGTGTGGGAGGAGCCATAATGAGCTCAGCCTGTCCATGCCTGTCCATGTAGGTTAGTTGAGGAACCAAGGTCACTTGAAGGCATAGGACAGGTGGTATATGATCTGGTCAAGAGGTTTTGCA
Source organism: Rattus norvegicus (assembly GCF_021556685.1). NCBI lineage: Eukaryota > Metazoa > Chordata > Mammalia > Rodentia > Muridae > Rattus > Rattus norvegicus. The sequence continues at coordinate 49,719,265 of NC_141551.1, forward strand.
TCAAAAGAATCCCCCCCCCCGGGGGGGTGGGGCATGTTCAGGGAGATGTTAAGGGTGTTTCGGAGATGTTGCAGCAAGGGAACTGGAGTAGCAAAAAGGAAACAGAGTGTTCAGGGGATCTGGTAGGCAGGGACAAGAGGCAAGACTGCCAATGGGGAGTTATCCAGAGCAGAGAGGAGGAAGCAGTTGTTCCAATTGGAGAAACCCATTAGATCGAGCAGCGTTACTCTATCCTGTACCAGGCCAAGCTATGAGAAGGGATTTTTTTCCCTTTTGGGGTGGATTGTCTGGGGATGGATGATTTCCTCCTATCATTTGATTGTGTCCATGAGGTTTTGTACTGTGTCGGAGGACATACATACAGAAGATCTTGATCCACCCACATGGGTAGGCTGCTTGTTAGGTCTTATATATTCTTCTCTTCACCCCTGTAGCCTACTGGGGTTTTCAGGAATTTCTGATATTGATTGAGTAGGTCGGTTGACCATTGGAAGTAAGGCAGGCCCAACCACAGTGGATATTATTTGTGAATAAAGGTTTATGTTGTATACACCCATCCCATGGTCAGGCTCCAATTTTTTCATATTTAGAGTCCTGCAATCCTATACTGTTCGGTCAAAGAGGAAGCAAAGGGTCTGTCACCAACACCCATATGAAGTAGCACTATTTGATTTTGTAATCCCCAAACCTGAGGGGCACGAAAGAAGTCAGGAACAAGAATGGAAATTTTTGTTTGGCATTCTTGAGGGCTGTAGTTGGCCTGATCTGAAAGGTTAGTCCATTTTTGCCCTCTCCTTATCAGCATCTTACTGGCGAACATAAAACTGCCATTGGAGAGTGGGTGTTGAGGTCAAGCCTTCTCAACCAAAGGACCCCAAGATTACCGTTACTAGTATGAATTTCATGAAATTTGGAGGCAGTGGGCCCTACCTCCAGCAGCACTAGCATTTGAGGTGAAATATAGTCCAGAAAACAGAAGATATAAGGTGTATGAGTAAAGGCAGATAGATTTGACCAGCCTGGCTGTTCATTGGGGCTTTCTGGAGAACCATAGAGTAGAGGGTCTCAGTTGTTGGACAGCCCACTGATCCTGGGTAGGTGCTTTCTTGAGCCTAGAGAGGTGGTACCAGCACTGATGTCCTAGGAGATTGGAAGCTGAAGGCACAGTGAGGGTTACAGTGTAGGGTCCTATCCACCAGGGCTCTAGAGACTTTGGAGATAACTGAGAAGTACTCTGTTCCTTGGGGAGAAAGGGGTAGGCTAGGGAGCAGTTGGGCCCATTGTGGGGATAGGTAGGTAGCTGTCAGCATGTGAACAGAGGAGGGACCATAGAATAGAGAGGTAGGGGAAGTAACTGGCCAGTGGGAAGTCTGAGTCGGGAGGTGATGGTTATGGAGGAATAGCCTCCTAGAAAGGAGCTTGAAAGGGCAGGGGGCTGTAGGAGAGTGTGGAGCGTCTCAGAGGAGAGGGCAATAAGGAGAGAGGAGGGTTAAGATGACCTACGTTTAAGAAGAGCTTGGTGAATTGTTGCTTGATGAGTCTTTTGGCTCTTTCTACCTTTCCTGATGACTAGGGGCACTACAAAATATGAAGTTTCCAGAAGGTGTTCAAAACTTCAGAGAGGAGCTCGATGACCTTAGATGTGAAGGACAGACTCAGTCTGTTTGGATGGTCCATGGACAGATCAAGGAATGAAACATTCAAGGAATGTCTGGGCCATCACATCCAATGTTTCCCTGGAGGTAGGGAATGCTTTGATCCACCCTGTGAAGATGTCAACAAGAGTAAGGAGTTAGTGGAACTTTTCACGTGTGGGCATGTGGGTGAAGTCTATCTACCAGTCCCCTCACGGTTGGTGTCCTTGGAGGTGGTGCAGAAGCTGGCATATCTGGAGAGCCCCTTGTGGGTTGGTCTTGACAGTAAGAGTGGATCTGCAGAATACAGCTCAAAATTGGCGGGGTCAAAGAGGGGCTCTAAAAGGTGGAACAGAGCTCTGGAAGTTCATGTGTAAGGTTTGGTGTCTGTAAAGAGGTGGTAGGGGTGAGTAGAGTCAAGGAAATCCAGGGCAGGGGCTGCTAGAAGAGCATCCTACAGTAAAGATAAGTGATGGTGGACTGTGACTGGGTGAGCAAGGGGTCCTGTGGTGGTCTCTTTGGCTGTCTGGTTACATGAGTTTGTGCACAGTGGCAAAGTAAGGGAACCAGTGATAGAAGAAATCCATTAGGTCCCCAAATGAAAGAATCTAATCCACTGTCATTGGGACTGTATGTCCCATGGGGGGGGGGGTGTCAGACTTGGTCAGAAGTGAAGGTTTCAGACCTTGGACTGAATTGATTGTCCAAGTATAGTATGGCAGAAGACCAGACTTTAGATGGGAAGAAAAAGTATCCCAGGGGGTCAAGATAGTGTAGAAGTCAAGAGGTGGCCCTTTGGGACCAAGACAGGGAGGGGCTGTAAAGTAAGAGGTCATCCATGTATTGGAGAAGTGTACATAGCATTAAGGTCTAAGGAGGAGAGGTCTCTGGCCAAGGCTTGGCCAAAGAAATAACTATCCCAAAAGCCCTGGGGGAGAACTGTCCCTGTGAGCTCTCTTGAAGTCCATGTACCAGGGTCTTCTCAGGTGAAGGCAAAGAGACAATGTGAGCTAGGGTGTAGGGGGCGGGCAGTAAAGAAAGCATCCTTTAGGTCCAGGATAGTAAAGTGGGAAGTTGTAGGAGGAATGTGAAAGAGGAGGGTATAGGGGTTGGTAACTACAGAGTGGATGGGATGACGGCCTTGTTAACGAGGCTGATGTCCTGAACTAAGTGGTAGGCAACACGGGGCTTACACACAGGGAAAATGAGTCTTACAAGGCGAGTCAATAGGGATTAGGAGTCCCTAAGATAGGAGGCTGGTAATGATGGGCTTGAGACCACAGTGATATGTTTCAGAAATGGAAAACTGGGTTCTGGAAGGGAAGGGATGGGACAGGGGTCCTTAAGGTAAATTAGGAGAGGCTGGTGGTGGGTGGCAATCACCAGGAGGAAAAATCCCATATTTGGACCAGATCTGGTAGGGTAGGAACAGTTTGGTGTAGGAATCTGTGAGGCAATCAGGGGAAGAAGAGTATGGAAGTCAGGAGAGATTATAGGGCCAAGAAGAGGGTAGCCCGAATGCATCTGAGGATATGGTGGTCAAGAAAAGGTGCCAGGCAGCTAGGCATGACCAGAAGAATGTGAGGATTGTTTTACAAGAGTGAAGGAAAGTGGCAGGGTCTTCTGTCCCTGGAAAGGAGGGGCTTCTGTCCAACCCTATGACAGAAATTGGCAATGGGACCATGGCCCTGAGTGAAAGGACAAAATCAGGGAAGTGAAGGACTTACCAGCTACCTGGAACATTACCCTGGACTCTGTGAGAGTGATGGAAGTCCCTGAGTCTGGGCCTCTGCTAGGCCAAGAAGCTGGAAGACTGGAAGGGTTTGTAGCGCTGCGCTGGTGGGGTGGCCCTCCATGGTGTGGCACAGAGCATGAGCCCACACCGGGGCACTCCAGCTTCCAGTGGCTGGGCTGCCAGCAGACAGGGCATAGCCTGGTGGGTTGACAAGGATTGGGGCAGCTGACCTTTCTGACCACATTTGAATCAGGCCCCTGGCAGAGTTGACTTTGGCCAGACCTCAGCTGGATGGGGTTTGTTGGACTCGCCTTATTCTCCCTGTGGCATTGCCATTGGCCTCAAGGAGGCTGCCAAGGTCTGGGTCTGGAGCATAGGCTTCTGCTGTAGCTGAGCTTGTTGGGAAGATTTCGCCACCTCTTCTTGGGCATTAAAGACCTTAAAGGCCAATTTTTACTCACTCTTATGCAGGGATTTGGGGACCATCCTCAACCCCCCCCCCACTTTGTATATCTGGCAATGACTGAGAAATAAAATGGGTATCCAGGATTGTGGCTCCCCCTAGGGAGTCTGGGTCAAGGCAGGGAAAATTGAATCATGATCTCTTATAATTGAGTTAGAAAAAAGACTAGATTTGTTTGTGCATGAGCGCGTGTGCGCACGTGTGTGTGTGTGTGTGTGTGTGTGTGTAAGCACACTGTCTAATTCTGGAGAGCTTATCAAAATTAACAACCTTGTTTGAGACCTATTTGAAGGAGGTAGTGGACCGTGAGGTCCCTTCTCTGGTGCCACCGCCAACCCTGTCGCTCATAGGGACCATACTGCTCACTAGGTGGTTCTGGCCTTCATACTGCCTGGCTACTGCCTGAACCCTTCCATGATCCTCAGGAGTGAGAGTGGAGGCCTGGATGACATCAGGGCCATGCCTATTAGGTCATAGCCTGGGTAAGATAAAAGAACTCTTCGGTTTAGTCAGATGGATGAGCAGAAAAGCAGCCTAAGCACTTTTCAATTTGGGAGAGATCATAGAGGGAGAAAGGAACATGGCCTCAGACGTACCCCTCAGCTCCATCCACCTCCTGGAGAGGGTGGAAAAGAGCAAGGGTTTCTAGGGACTGCACATGAGAGGCTACAGGAAGGATTCATCAGTGTGTGGACAGGGACCAGAGTGTGGGCTGCAGCACCACATGTAAGAGGTAGAGAAGACAAGGAGGGAGGAGGAGGAGGAGGATGGGGAGAAGATAGGTAAAGGGGAGAGGGTTGAGCATTTGGCGGAGCTTGTGGTAGTAAAGGGGGAGCAGTGGGAGAAGAGAAGATGGCTGACTGCTCATGGTCATACCCTCAGAAGGAAGGGAAGGAGGAAGGGTTGGAGAAAAGGAAGAAGCCAGTAGTCAGAGCACGTAGCAGTGTTGGATGGGGAGGGGTAGATGGGGCTTGGGGCAGCGGTGGGGGTGCCAGTGATTCAGGTGGCTCAGACAGGTGAAGGACTTGATGTCTAAGTCCCCAGATGAAAGGGTGTCTGAAGGTGCCACAACCCTGGCCAACAAGACCTGGGACATGGAGGAGTAGCTACAGAGGGAGGGACAGGATCACAGTTCCCGAAAATTAAGGAGTTCGGATCACCTGTTTGTATGGCAGAGAATTTCACAATGATGAAGCCTGTTATAGTCAAGAGTGCCCTCTAGTGGCTATGTAGACTGGCTATCTAATGTGACCTGAGGCCAGGCCATAGAACAATAGAAAATCAGGCGCTGAGGGCGCAGGGCCTGAGACAACCCCAGTTTGGATAAATTTCTCAGAAGGTATCCCAAGGGCAACTGAGGATCAGGTTTAGATCTGGTGTTGCCCGTTTCCGAGGCTGCTCCAGAGACTGAAGACTTGGGCACAGTATCCCACGAGATAGCCTGGGGTCAAATAGAGGGAGTGGGACAGCCTTGGAATGGACATCTCCAAATCTAAAGATGACTTTTGTTTCAGAATGGGCTTGCCCTGTGTGTGTGTGTGTGTGTGTGTGTGTGTGTGTGTGTGTGTGTGTGTGTGTGTGTGTGTTGGGGGGCATAACTCTTGGCAGGGGGCCCAGGGGTCCTGAACCTGGAAAAAGCACCCAGTGACTTTTAGGTGACGGCTGGGAAATGACAATTTTCCCAGAGTAAGGGGGGGGGTGAGGAAGGGAAGGGGAAGGGAAGGGGGCAGAGGATGGGGGGAGTGGTCCCTACACAATGTGTTGGTGGTGGGGCTGGGGATCCCTTCAGAATTTTGGCACCAAGATAATAGGTTTTTCTCTCTCGGTGACACAAATATAAGCATAAAGTAGATAAATGCAGGTTTATTAGGTAGGTGCTGCTCCTGGGCAGGTTTGTCTGTCTCAAGTAACAGGGCCCAAGAAGCTGTGTGCCTGGGTGAAGGCAAGGGGGTTTTGTAGTTCTTAAGCAAGGAATGATGATGCATCAGCCAGGAGCTGGGATTGTGCACACATATGGCCAAAAGCTGAGCCCTGGGCAGGCACTCTTGGGTGAGTTGCAGAAACTGGAAGAGGAGGGGTGATGACTTGTCAGCCAAGAGTTTTCTCCCTGCTGGTGGAGTTGAAGGAAGGAGAGCAGATGGGGTTTCCCAGCTATAGCAGGGGCAAGCATGGGTTCCAACAAACTTTTTTTTTTTAAATCACTAAATGTACATTGTAAGGAGAGAAAATCACTCCTTGCTTGAAAGCAGTGAAAAACCTGTGGACACATGGTACGGCTGGAGATGATTCAACGCTGCCTTTAAATGCACAGGAAATCTTAACCAGATCTGAAATAATACTTACATACCTTAATAGGAATAATTTCCAAAATTAGCCCTCTGAATATATTAAGATACAACCACTTTTATTTAATTAGAAAACTCCATCAGCGTTCCTCACCCCCAAAACTTGGGAATTTGACTGTTCACCTGTCATCTAAAAATAATTAATGCCAACTACTTACACTTTCAGATATGCCCTGCCATATCTGAAATTATGAGATTCATTCAAATAAGTGGGAGGGCCCCTCCCCCAAACAACAACAAAATAATAACAACAAAAGCAGGCAAACAAATAAAACAGGCAACCAACCTTTTCAAGCACCCAATGGCCAGGCAATGAAAAAAAAGAGGCTTTACTCAGAACACCGTAACACTGTTGCCAATAGATAGTTATCTTCTTAGAGCCAGAGAACAAATATCAGTAGACAAAGAACAGTGGAGAAAATGGTAGGACAAAAACAGGGCAAGAAAAGTACCAGCAAACCTGCAAAAAAAATTGTTAAACAAAATAGTACTAAAGATTGGAAAAATGTTGATGCCCTTTGTCTAACAGAGAAACAATAGGAGTTTAAACCATACAGTCACACTCAATATACCGCTGTGCTTTGGTTTGATGACGTCTCAGAACAGTATTGAAATACAGTTGGCTACTGCGCGTGCGCGAACACACACACACACACACACACACACACACACACACACACACACACGTGTGAATGCAATCGTATGCATGGTACACAGGTGGTCAGACACAGCCATGGGTCCTCTCCCACTTTTTCTGAGGTAGGATCTCTTATTTACTGCTGCATACATCAGGACAGTTGACCTGGGAACTTTTGGGAATTCTTTTGTTCCCAAGTCCCTTTCAATGTGGAAGCACTGGGGCCTCAGTCCTGTCCTACTGGGTGCATATATATACACAATATATATATATACAATGAGGATTTGGACTCTGGTCTTCTTGTTCACACAGTAAGCACTTTACCCACTGTTTGCCGCCAGCCCTTATCTTGAAAATTCCGTCTAGCTGCAGCTGAAACACTGGTAGGTTCTGCTTGCGTCCCTCTGTCCAGTGCTGCCTACTGTCTGGCGTCTAGAAGCTATTCTTCCGTACATTGTCTTCTCTTCTTTGTTTGGTTTTTTAATTGTGTAAAATGATAGGATAAATTGGTCATTTTTCTTTCTCCCCGTAAAAGCTGAAAGTGGTGTCCTGATTTTCTCTTGAGTTGTATGGTTTCAGAGAAGAGATCGGCTGTCATTCTTGCTTTGTTTCCTTACAGCTCTTTTTGTCTCTGGCTACTCAGAAGGTTTCCGGGCTGATTTTAAGCAATTAGATGCTCATGTATCTTGGCAGGGTTTTCTTTAGACTTCGTTTTCTCAGTGCTAATTGATCTTTCAGATCTGGGAGTTTATAGTTTACAACAGATCTGGATAATTACACATTTAAATATTTTCATATCGCCCCTTTCCAAAGCTGTATTTACACACCCTTCAGCATTTTGCTGTTGTGCGATGTATCCTGGGGCTGTGTTTATTTTTCTTGAGTCTTTTTGCTTTTTCACCTCTATTTATTTTGAGTAGCTATTACTTCAGTTCAAGTTCACTATGCATGCCTTCTATGGTATCTAACTAGCTGTGCACCCACGCCTGTACACTTTTTTATTCACTAAATTTTAAAATCCCTATTTGGATCTTTTCTAAAACACAGATTAATGTGGGATTGAATACAGCTGTGAGTGTTCCTCAACTAATTTGACCATAGCATCCATTTATATGGTTTTTATTTTTAATCACCATACAAGGTGACAAGTTTCTCTATGGCATCGTTATACGTACTTAATTTTATTCTTTCCCAGCTCTTGGCTTCTCTCCCCTACCTCTCTGCCTTCCCTGACCACTTGCACTGATCTGTCTCCTTTCTACTTTCAAATCCCATGTATTCCATAGAACCCTCCGGAACCCTTGCCATTTCCCCTCCTCACGGACAACTTTACAGTCCTGACCTCTATTCATACAAACTCCCATGTGAGTACACATATGTATAAGTTAGAAAGTAGAACGTGCATGTGAGACACACATTACTGGTTTATTTTGGAATGTAACATTTTCCCCCAAAATTCTTTTTTCTACAGTTTTCATAATTTCATTTTTCTTTATGACAATAAAATTTCATTATGTAACATGGCATTCATATCCATCAATCTGTCAATGGACATTTAGTCTGATTCCATTTCCTTGCGGTCATGAATAGAGGAGAAATGAACTTAGATGCTCACATATCTTCGGGTAGAATATAAAGTCCTTTGGCCACATGACTAGGAATAGTATTGCTGGATGTGTGTGTGTGTGTGTGTGTGTGTGTGTGTGTGTGTGTGTGTGTGTGTGTGTTTTAATCAACTTTCACACGAATGTCCATAGTGGCCACAGCAGTTTACGCTCTCACTAGCAATGTTAAAGATTCCCATTTCTCTACATTCTTGGAGCATTTGTTACCATTACTTTCTGGACGATAGCCATTCTGACTGGATTGATCTGGAATCTTAGCATAGTTTTATTGCATTTTTCTAACGATCAAGGATGTTGAACACTTTTGAGTTTTCTGTTGCTCTCATTGGACCATTTACTGATGCTAGTGAGGGTTTTTTTTTTTTTTTTATCGTTTAGTCTCTGCAGTTGCTTGTATATTAGAGATGGATCTCTTTGTCTGAAGTATGGCTGCTGAAGATCTCCTATTCTGTAGGAATAAGAATGTTTTCACTCAGCTGGGGTTTTCTTCCCTTTGGATTTTGATTTTATGAAATCCCACTTTTTTTTCAATTATTGGGGCTGTTTCTTGTGCTAATAGGATACTATTCTGAAAGTTCTTGCTTGGATCTATGTCCTGAAGTGTTTTCTGTATGTTTTCTTCTAGAAGTTTCTATGTCTGGGCTTTAAATTTGGGTCTTTGATCTACTTTTAAAGAGCTATAAATCTAATTCAATTATTCTGAGGGTGAATTTCCAGTTTTGCTGGCACCCTTCGGTGAAGAGGCTGTCCCTTTTACAGTGTGTTTTTGATGTCTTTGTGATAATTAGACATCCATAAATTAGTAGGTTTATTTCAGGGTCTTCTATGGTGTCGCCATGATTTGTATTTCTGTTTTTGTGACAGTTTTATACTGTCTTCGTCACTGTAGCTTTGAAATACAGTTTGAGGTCAGATGTGACAGAACACTATTTTAAACATAAACTGCCTTGCTATCTTCAAAATTATGGTTTGTGGCAACATGGTCTGGAAAATGGCAAAATTTTTCTACACAGAAAAAAATACCTCTTTAATCTTTCCTCTTTTAGAGATGCTCATTCGGTGCCTGCATTTAGTTTGGTATCCAATGTGAATTAATACAAGGTGTCCTTTTGATGACTCATAGGACACACAGCAGAAGATGTGGTGTAAGTATAGACTTAAAAACCTTCTACAGTTTCAGGCCAGAGAAAGGATGGATCTAGTTATTTTTCATGATGTTTCAGTATTAACTCTCTGTTTCTTCTTTGAACAGATAGCTCCCTGATTTCTCTATAATGACCACCTATACATTTCATGTTCGGATTCCTATGTCAGGAATGGCAGCTCACCTACATCTCTTCTAACTCATGTTCTAGGTGAGGACTATAACAGCTATCATTAGTGATGGACTAAAATTATGATTAAAAATTAAGATGGCTGACACATATAACCGCTTAGAGCTCATGATTTAAAATATCATACACTGCATGCTTATATTTTTTCTGATATAACAATGGAGATAAGAAAATATTTATACACCCCTGACAGATGATTATATCGACTAGATCTCATGTGCTTCATCTTTTAATTATTGCAAAAGAACACTTACGAGTTATGTTATTGGGTTTTTTTTTCTTTCACAAGGCTATTTGTTTTCATGTAAAACTGTATACTTTAGCTAATTCATTTTTGAAACTATTTGGAATTTATTGTCAACGAAGTGCTAATCCTAAATAGATGCCCTACTGTGTTTGTTGGCCTCATTTCCTTTATTTTTCTAACTTGTTAGAAGATTAAGAATATAATAATGTCTAATAATATAGTTAATTTAAATATGTGAACAACAGCTCTTCAGGAATAGAATTTTCTTAGTTATTTAATATGCCAAGCATATGCACTGCAGTGACCTATACATAAAGAAAAATTGTGATCTTAAAGACAGTTTACAATAGTCTAAACAATAGATGTGACATGATTTCTGATAAAGCAAGCGAGCAAACAAGCAGTCTAGTTGTTTTTATTTTTTTATTTTTTTTTAGACCATGTTATCATTACTTTTGGAACAAATGGTTAATCCTCATTTGCCAAAGCTGGATTGTCCTTTCTCAACAAGATGTTGTAATTTTCACATTGACAGCCAATCAAAAAGAATCTATTCCAAATGATCAAAGCACATACTTCATAGGCCAGTTTCCTGAAATGACAAGTAGGACAGCTTTGTGTGAGAGAAAAGCTGACGTGTGCTTTAATCTCCAGATCTCGGTGCTCAGCACCCCATGCTACCTTAGTTGAAAAGCATTTTGTTCTTATGGTTTTCACTAAGTGTTTTCTTCTTAAACACTTTTCTTTAAAAAAAAAAAAAACCAGGGAATGGGATCTGTGAATGGGAGAGATTACTAATGGTATAACAACTGCTTTTCCATCTAATCTAATACACTTACAATTGACTGGCTTTTTAATGTTTGACCCTATCCTCTAGTTCATAAATTGAAATACAGATCAAAACAAAAAGAATAAAGGAAAAAAAATCAAGATTTTCCTATTGATAATTTTGGTATTCAAAGTTAGCCACTTACAAGAAAAATCACACAATGGAAGGGAAAACAGTGTATCCAGATACATGTTCAGAGTCGCCTAGACATAAGTGTGCTAGGCCTGGAGACACCGCAGCACAAACCAGAAGATGGTTTTAGATACTTAAACCAGGAATCTCATGTAGGGGCAGGTCTGGTCGTAAGGTCCTGTTCCCCAATTGGTTCTTAATCTGTCAGTAAAGAAGCCGTGGGCCAATGGCTGAAAGGAAGAAATAGGCAGGACTTCCGGGGCCCTGGAGGCAAGCAGACAGATGAGAGGGAGAGGGGAGTTCACTATGCTTCTGATGAAGAAAAGTTGACCAGCCACGTGAGATCTCTAAACGGAGCGGCCACACAGGCGGCTCCTACAGGTGAGTGGTCAGGAGAGTTAAGCAGGGACTGGGTATAACTGAGGAACTAACGTTTAGGGCAGGTGGGAGGTATGGAGAAGATAAGAATATTGATAAGGACACGCGCTTCCAGGTGGCAGATAGTAGCAATTGTGCCAAGAAGATAAATTGAAAATGAACAACCTGTGTGTGTCTTTTATCCCTGGATTCAAGGGAAGCTGGGTGGGGGCTGCTAGCACAGCCTGTTCCTGGAGCGTAGGCAGGGTAGCAAAGGCTACTGGCAACATTCTCCCAAAAATGTTCAGAGGAGCAGGAAATCTTCTTGGCCACTTAAGATACATGGCAGGTAAGATGTTTCCATATTTGCAACATAGCAAGCTCCAAGCTCATCTTCTATGGTGAAATAATGGCTAGGTTTTTATGGTTCCTTTGGCCTAGGACTTCAGGGCTCATATAACTCAGACTGGTGAAGAAATCCATGATTTTGGTACTTATTGACTATGGTTGAGTTGGCCCTTGTCTAACCTGAGGTGCTCTTCATAAAGGCAATGACGTGAATCCACTGCTGAGATGGCCAGCTCATTCACAGGACTCAGCCTCAATTCTGCAAATCTGTGGGTCAGAAAGATTCCTGAGTGTAATCGTGGCTTCTCTACCAGTCACAACATAACCAATCCATGCAACTCCTGGGTCCTGACCTTCAACCACAGGAGTGCATCTCATTCTTCCTCTGTAACCAGAGGTTGCCCTCTTCTGACCACCCTAAATCCATGATATTATTTTAAGAAAAGCCAATGTTGGTTTTCTCAATTTGCACGAGAACTTTGGAAGCAAAGCCTCACAGCAGTAATCCTGCATGTACTCATTGAACTTATTTAAACACAGAGGCTGGCATTCCTTCTGGGTACAGGGAGCTAAGAATGCACGTCATAACTGTCTTTGTTTTTTGTCTGAGAAAATAGCCTTGTAAGTTTTTAAAAACAAAAAGGTCATACACAGAGACATAAACAGGCACACACACACACACACACACACACACACACACACACACACACACACAAGGCATGGGTTTATTTTTGATCATCTACTCATTAAGGAGAGTAAAACTTCCACTAGAGTAAAACATGCTAGGAATCAAGAGATTTCTGAACAGGTGAAAGAGGTTTAAAGTTAAATGGAGGCTAAAGTAAGCATCCGAGTTCTACTTGTACATAGCAAGAGGGCTGCTGAGACCAGATCTGACTCAATCAGTTCTTTTCTTAGGTCCTCTTACCAAAGCAAAGTGGTATTGGAATTTTCTTAGATTTTTTTCTTAAGGATAACAGTGATAACTATATTTACTTGAGAAATAAGTCTAGATGCCTTATAAGGATAAGAAAGTATTTCGTATGCATTATTTCCTCTATTCACTACAGATCAAAGATGTGTCTGTACTTGATAGCTTTCTATTGCTATAATAAATGTCATGGCCAAAGCAACTTACAAAGGAAGAGTTTATTTGGCCTATAGTTCCAAAAGGTTAAAGTCCATGATCTCAGAAAGGAGATATAGCAGCAGAAATAGGAAACTGAGAGCTAACATTGTGGACCACAAACAGACAGATCAAATTCCAAATGTCAGAGTCCTTTTACTCTTAAAACCTGTGTCTAGTGACATATTCCATCCAACAAGGCCACATCTCCTAACCCTCTCAAACAGGGCCATCAATTAGAGACCAAGTTCACAAATGACAAAACTATAGGGGACATGTCATTCAAGGTCTCTCTATATCCCTTTTCTTCATCGTGGAGCTTATGAATGATGTACAACTCAAACTGACTCCAGAATAACCAGAAGTGTTGAAGTAGAACAGCTTCAAGTTCATCATCACCCCTGCTTTCTAAAGGATTCTTTAAGGCTGTCTATTCCCTTTCATAGCACTGGCTTCACACCAAGACTCAATGCTCTCAGTGGATAAGATATATCTGTTAGGAACCAAAAGACTTTATAGTTCCTCGCCTGTTTCCTGACTGATGTATCCTTTCTTTTGTGTCTTGTGGCCCTCACATCGTAGCCAGCAGCATAGCCACATATCTCAGATGAAATAGTAAATGTATAATGATGCCGGAATTGGTGGTAGTGGAGCTTTCACTGTCCATTTTAGCAACTGAACTGAAATGCTCCAAAGTTATAAATCTACACCAAAAACATATGGTTACAAGGGACAGTAGAGATAACCATCTGTGGACTACATACAATTAGCTCTTGTAAAATAGCACTTAAGGACATTCTAGAAGTAAGCAAAGGTTCTCAGATTCATTCCATTAAAAAAAGTAAACAGGTTGCCCTTAGAAATTCACAACTACCTTTGAAACAAATGCTAATTCTTAATTCTTGGTAAATAAGGTGACTCAATGGGATCCAAAGGAGACTGTCAAAGATTGACTATTTCAGAAAAGGGTGGAGGGCGATGTTGAAGAAGAAACCATAAAAGGATCGTTGGTTTTCATCACTTCAGAGCCTTCCAAATAATAGTCTTCCAGATTTCCTTATGGGATATTTCATGAGTGCCAAGAGTAAATCAGACAAAATTTCTTATTCATATGTCCTTTTCAGGTACCCAGGCTGTCTGCGATTCAAGTACCAATCTTTCATCTCTTGGAAAATGTGTTAGAGGCTCCTACGGGGACAACCACTTTTTTCCAACTATATTCAGCAAAGTTAAGAGGTATAGAAGGTTACATCAGATGGAGCATCAACATATGGCAAACAAAGGGGAAGTTTAGTCATGTGTGAAACATGGAAATTTGTGGTGGGAAAATCCCACTATAGAGTGATGGCTTAGCTTTAGTATCTGGAGAGGTAGAATACATCATCCCTTTAAAGACTTGCTTGACATTTTTAAATGAGAGAGAGAGAGAGAGAGAGAGAGAGAGAGAGAGAGAGAATGAATGAGAATGAACACTCTAGAAAAGAGGAAAAGAAGTTCCATAAACTGTAGACTACATGAAGAAGGATAAGGAGAACTTAATTTTCAACTCTGACCTTCCGGGTACGGACAGTCCAGCTAGTGAAAAATCCAAGCACCCCCTTAGTAGTACTCTGAGCTCTGTAGGGCATATTGGAATCTAAATCCATCCTCAGATCTTACTAAGCCGAAAGTGATTCCTCTGCTCCAAAGAAGTAATTGACTATGGGTGTTTTCCAATTCTTGGAACTCAGGAAACCACAACACATTGCTAATTAAGAAAGTCCATAAAAAATTAAGGACCAAAGTTTTGTTACCAATATTAAAATTGTAGGAATTTTGTGATGAAAAGGGGGCAGATGTACTGAAAATTAATTTCATAGAGTAATGAAACTTATTAAATCTTCAAGAATATGTGGAAATCCAGATTCAAGAAATTTAAGTAAACCTAACTAGATCCAACAAAACAAGACTCTGGTCCAGCCATACTAAAAAGTACAAAACTACAAAGAATCCTGACAACAAGAGAAAGGTATCAAGTCACATATTAGGAAAGGTCCATCAGACAATGGATTTCCAAGCAAAAACCTTACGTTTCAGAAGTGAATGAGCATCAGTGCTGAAAGAAAAATATCGATGACTAATAAGTGAAATTTTCCTTCAAAGCTGAAGGAAAAAATACTTTATTGGTAAGCAAAAAGTGAGGGAATTCATCTCCACAGATTAAGCCCTGCAAGAAACACTAGAGGCATTCCACAATATACATGAAAGGATGATAATTACCATCATAATATCACAGGAATGTATAACATTCACTTGAAGAGCAGATAAATGAAAATAAATGAAGAGAATTAAACCCCCAGCATGAGAGAAAACAACTAAATCACAAAAATAAATAATAAAAAGGTAGAAAACCCAAATATGCAAAATAAGAGAAATTGAATGAACAAAGTACAAGAAGGAAGTTTGTTGTTATGAATAATAACTTTGCATGTCAATGGACTAAATTAATCAACCAGTTGAGTGGGTAAGAGTATAAGACTCAAGTCTTTACTGCCTGTAAGAAACTCTTGAAAGAGAAGGATTGGAAAGGAAACTCTTGAAATGAAGGATTCTGTTTTGCAAATGGAAACCTAAAATAAGAAAGAGTAAAGGACACTTTAAGTAAAATATGTTGTTTTAACAGATTCAACAGATTTTTAAAAAGCTGAAATTGCATTGTGTAGTGTCGTGGACCACAGTGGAGTAGAACCATGTGTAGAACGGAGCACATACAAAGACAAAACTGAAAATAACACGCTCTGAAATAACCAGTCGGCAATGGAAGAAATTAATGCAGAAATGGACACGCTTATAGAAACGAATTCAGTGACAACACGGTACTCGCCTCCTAAAAGTTCTATAACCTCTTCCAAACAAAGCCGACAAATGCGGGCCAAAAGTGTAAATACCTGAGCCTATGGGTTACACTTTTCATTCAAACCATCACACAAGTCCAAATAAATACACAAGTGAGGAAGTAAACACAGAGTGGAGGGATTCTGGATATTCTTTGGTGAGTACAGTGAGGATGTCTGAAATACTCAGAGGTAATCCTATTATTACATTTTACTTATATATACTTATATATATTGTACACATAAGTGATTTATGCCACTTAGGATAATAGCACCTTCCACAAAATCCCAATATCAAGCATGAGAAACCCTTGTGAGTTATTAGTTAGGGAAGTCCAAGAGACTCAGAACAATGTGGGCTATTTCTGTTGTCCTTTGTTAAGTCCTGAAGTGGAAGGTCGGCTCCTATTGCTGAAAATACCATGCACTTTGGACATAGGACTTGAAGGATTTGAGCCGAAACTGATTCAAAAGCCTTCTTCTCCCTCCTCCCCCTCCTCTTCTTCTCCCTCCTCCCCCTCTTCTTCCTCTCCCTGCTCCCCCTCCTCCTCCCCCTCCTCCTCCGGAACTAGCTTTCATATTACCAGAAGGTGCTACTTAAGATTCTAAGGGATTGACACATAGATTCTAAGGGAACAATCAATAGTCCTTCCTGGCTGTGATGTCTAGGAACTACAGTAGTGATCAGCAAGTCAATGTAGCCCTAAAGATGCACTAATGGCACCTGTGTCTGGTGGAAAGCAACAGCTGCCTAATCAGACATAAGGCCCATTCAACGGAAGGAAAGTCATGGCTGGTACTGGGCATCTAGGCAGCCACCTCTGGCTAGATATTCTACAACTACAGTTTACAGCCGACCACACAGTGCATTGGCCTCCATAGGGTCTCACAGTGCTCACTGGTGTGTTGAAGGGCATTGAAGAGGGTGGCTAAATTAACAAAGTCAGGGTTTTCTTTTTACAAAATACTAATTAATCATTTTCTTCTTAAATATAATTTCATAGGAAAAAAAACGTAATACTATGTAAACCATTTGTCATTTTATCAACTGGAGCGCAAAATATAATAATATTCAGGAGTTTGGAATTCAAATGTTATAACATTCTCTGATTAGCGTTGACACACATGATGTATAGGATAGAAACATAGTAGGATATACCTATATCTATATTTATCTCTATATATGTGTGGATATATATATATCCACACATATATCAGAGGATGCACACACACATCTTCTATCAAAACTGCTTACATTTTAGTAAGAAGTGTAGAACTCTTGGTCAAAAACCACATTTATTTTGTGAACTCACTCCACAAAAACATTTCAATTATTATGGATCTCTTGATATGACTAAGTTTTCATTTTCCCCTCACACTTTGCTGCAAAGATTATAGCTATTGGATAATTATTTGTTACATATTATGATTTGTAAAAATGGTGGTATATTTTCCTAAATGATGTTTAGTAAAGTAGTGGTTAAGCTGTCACAATACAGCTTGACATTTTCAAACAACTGGTTAGACTGAAGAGCTCAGATGATTAGATATGTTCTATAAAAAAACGTTAGGGAAAATTTTATTTCCCTTCTACATTCAATGATAGAAACTAGTTTGGGTGAGCTATATATCAGGCCTTTTCTGTTTCAAACCATTCATCTTCACATTTAGATGATCACGGATATGATCATTGTAAGGGGTTTATCTGAAACACTTCGTTGCCTTTCAAGTATGTGAGACCTACTAGGCAAGATAACTTGTATAGGGAGCATTGTGACAGCACACGTGAGAGACTGGAGACCCCTTTCAGATTCCGTGTTGACAGACTGGAAACACAGAAGAACAAGGCGGAAGGTGCAACCAGACAAAAGCAGCTTGGTTTCCCAGTCGTCCTCGGAATAACGAGGAGTGCTTGTTACCGCCTTCCTTCTTCTTTATTGTGACTACATTTTAATTTCTATTCACATGTCCATGCCAAGTGAATTGCACTCCAAGTTTTAAAATAATGCATAAAATATTTATCGTTGCAGAATGTTTTCCTCCACTGTACCAAAAAAAAAAAGCTTAAAGTGACCAAATAAAACTCATCCTTCAAACTCAAGCCATTTTGAACAGGTCATAAAAATGACTTATTCTATTAACAGTTGAATCAATAAAGTAGAGTCTTCTTTGGCACCATGGGAATTGCATGATAGAGTTTTCCTTTTCATCAATAACTCTGAATATATCTGTGTTAATAAATGTCTCATATTTCTCATCACAGTCTGTCAGGGGAGGGAGGAGAATCTCAGCTCCCTGATATTATTCACTAAGAGACTCCATAGACAAAGACTATGGAATTCTTCACCAAAGGCTAAGAAGGTGACTCACTAAGGAAAGGTAAAATTATTTTGAATAAATAAAACTTAAATTGTATCTCTTCCTGATCTTCAATAATATCTTATTTACCTAATCTCATTGGGACATTGTTCTTGATGATTTTCTGGTTTTCTTTTTGCATACTGAGTTTTCTATTTTTTCTCTATTTTTTAATCTGTTCATTTTCTTTATCTGTCACAGGTAGATTTTTTTCAGTTAGATCTCATAGATATTTTTCTGTAAACAAGCCATATAAACAAGATAAATCTAAACAATGCTTAGTTTATTAATTTTGTGACTTTGAAATGTCAAGTTTTTATTTGAGGCACACACACACAGATACACACACACACACACACACACACACACACACGTATATGAACTTCCAGACAAAAATAACAACTTTTAATAGGAAGATACTTTTCCTTCACGTATGCAAGATGTAGACAATTTCAAACTCGTGACAAACTTATTTTCTTACAACGTTCATATGGTGGGCTAACTAGTGACAGATGTTAAGTTTGATAGAGAACAGTAAAGGACAAAATTCTACTTGTGCTCATCCATAAAGCAATTTGTTTTTAAATGAAACTAGTTCTAGTTTGTTTTCTATTCCTATCATAAACAGCATGACCAAAGCAACTTGGCAGGGGGTGGGGGGAATTTATTTTAGATACTGGGTTGTGGTCCCTTATCAAAGGACACCAAGGCAGGAACGCAAGCAGAGACCATGGGGAAATGCTGCCTACTGGCTTGCCCTCACTCCATTCTGTGATCAGTTATTTCTACAGTCCAGGCTCACCCACATAGGAATGGCACCACCCACAGTGGGTTAGGCCCTCCTACATCAATGAGCACTTAAGCATGCCCCAGAGACATGTTCACAGGCCAAGGTGACAGAGGCAATTCTTCAGTTGGGGTTCCCTCTTCCCAAATGACTTGTGTAAATCAACAGAAACTGACTACCACAAAACTCAAGACAACAACTGAGATTCATTTACTGTAATGACCGACTTTCACAGATGCCAACCTCTGGATTTCCTTTTGCCCATTCTCATGGCTAAAAATAAGCCGTTTGGTGTTAAGTTACATTTCCTTAGTTACTAATGATGCTGACCATTCTTGTATTCCTTCCTGTTGGACTGTTTACTATTGATTTACTCTGTGTATAACTATACTATTTTTGCCTATTCTATGCTTTTCCCATTCATTTTTAAAGGATTTTTTTAATGACATGAAATTCTTAATTTGGATGGGGTAAAACTTATCAATTGATCTCTATCATGGATACAGCAGGTATTCTAAGAAAACTGTCTATTCTAAGATGACATGCTTTTAGTGTGTCCCCTGACGATTTAGATGTTGAATTTTAATGGCAAATGTGATCCTATGAAGAGAGGGGACCTTGGGAGGCAATTCGGCCATAAGGACTCCTCCCCCTCAAATGGAAGGTTGTTAAAGAATAAGCTTCTGGCAGCCTTTGACAGTCTGCTCTTGGAGCCTCAGCTGTACCAAGACACATCTTCCTCCTCTCTGTGGTATGCAGCAGGGCGCCATCTTGGAACTGAGGATCTGATCTTCACCAGATACCTAATGCACCAACATCTGCATCCTTTTCTATCCTTTCCGGCCAGGACTACTGCTATCTTGGGTTTGCAGCCATTGGAAATAACTTACTTTCCTTTGTATGTATCCTGATGAGACTTGCTAAGTGACTGCATATACTTTTATCCTTTTTGGAATATCTATAGGCACTGTCTTATTAAATACGATCCCTCTTTCCCTTTTCTGTATGTTCTCCTGGGACTATTTGAAACCCTTCCACTACTGTTAAATCATTTTGGCGCTTTGCGAGAATGATTACTTTTTAGTTCCGTATTCTCTATTGAGTACTTCATGTTCTGGATAGTTTCATGGCTGTACCAATATGATCTTAACTCTAAACAATAAGCTATGCAAACTGATAGAATTGTTTCATTTTGAGTGCTTGTATGAAGTTTGTGTTTTAAGTTATCCCCCTATTTTAAGGATGTTCTGTACAATCTCAACCGCACCAGTTACTGCTTCCTTGTACTTTTGAGCGACCAACAGCATCAACGCTTGACTCACCTGCATATCCACTTTCACTGATGTTTTCATCTCTCGCTTTGCTGTATGTTTTACACTCTATAAATATATCCCAAATCTGAAAGAAAATAGAATCTAAAGTAAATAATATTTATCCTCATTTAGTTGTCTTTTTCTGACAGTGTACTAGAGGTACGATGGGTCAGTCAGCTGAGATGGCTTAGCTGGGTCTAAAGCGTACTGCAATTTTTACTTTAATTAATTAAAGTAATTCGTGTGTGTGCTGCTGGGGATAGAACTTAGGACCTCAAACATCCTCAGCAGCACTCTGCCATGCCGTCACACCCTAGCCCTTTGCTGTGGCTTTAATTTTATTCAGTTGACCACTGCTTAAAAGCATGTCTAGTGAGAGTGTAATTTTTCACTGGCCAGCACTGGAGTCTAAGCACTGACAGGTTTCAAGGGTCTGTTGATGTTTCACAGGCAAACCACTACGTTCAGAATTTTTGGAGCCATCGCCGTAATTTATTGCCATGCTAAAAGATTTTAATTTCACCTTGGTCTCTCTCCTCTCTTACCCTAATTACTTTCTCTACCTAAGGAGATCTGCTGCAGCCTTCCTCGTCCTTCTCAGTCCTTTAGAAAGCTGACAGGCATATATTCATGAACGAGGTTAATGTCCTGTCCATCTTAAGTCGCTGACAGAAAAAGCATGAAGCTACCAACCAGGCAGGGAGAGATTCCTGTGAGCTTTCTGCCACTTCTGGTATTTAAAAATCTAGATTGCTGTGAGGGGTTTAGCATGACTGCTTAACTAAGTGTTAGCTGAACAAGATGGCCTGAGAACCTCTTTGTAGAGATAGTATCACATCAGTACTTCAGAATAAACCTGTTTTTAAAAATTACATAGTCAGTAGAATTTGATTTAATATAGTTTGAATGGCACAGTTTTATTTGGTGCACCTGGGTGTATTAAGATATCATTACTAAACACTCTAACCTTATTGCTTAGATCCTTCTTGGCCTAGTGTAACTATATCATAAGGTGATTCTTGATCCTATCTTTGCTTCTCCATTGCTCAGTGAGGAAGCCTGGGAATAGCATGGGACTCTGTTACTTCAGTGTTCTCAGTCAGTTTGTTACCCACTCTAGGGAAGACGTTAGAATTAACAAGCCTCTAAAGTACTTGGAAACTTTTCAACAGGTACTACGTAAATCTTAGCAGTCGTTACCATACACATTTTCCATTTAAATATCATTTTTTTGTAATTCAAAATAACACAACAGAGTTTTCAGTTTTATAACATCTATCACCGTGCAGGTAAGGCCCAGCTAATGACTTGCAGAGCTGGCCTCTCCGTTTCCAAACAAAACATTAATAGAGCACAAGCTAGGTTCTCTTTAATATTACAGTGCACTGATCTGAATACATAGGAACTTGCACGCAGCTGTCAATATTTGAGAAGGAAAACACAATTTGTAGAATTCATGCTGGAGCCTCTTAAATCAACACCAGCACTTGGATTTGGATTTGCCATGTGTCCCCACACTGACGATGCTTAAAGAAGACGTCTTATCACATGACGAAATGTGGTGTGGCTGTTGGTCACAGTGCACAGCTAGGTACTTATTCTTCCTGAAGGCAAAATTAGGAGTGCTTGCTTCCTAGCACAGTGGGACTATCAAGAGCACTTCTTTCCGTATTCTTCAGTGAGAATTCGGAGTTGCAAAATCAAGTTCTAAGCTATGATCAAGATTCAATATTTGCGGCACCTTGGCAAGCTACTTTAGAGGTGGGCCATTTCAAACTGTGGTAGAAGTGAGAAGAAAATTTTCAAGGCCACTTGAGCTCTCTGATAAAATTAATAAATAGTATGCCAGCCTGAGAACATGTCTTTGGATACACGGTCATGCACTCCAGTGTCAGGCATAAGCCTCATGAGAAATAAATACATTTTAAAAGCCACCCCAAACTGCCTTTATTCTCAAAGCTGTGAGCTATGGGAGCCATGATGTTTTATTGCTTTATGAAAAGTTATTCCTCAAAATTTACTAGGTTGGAGTATCCAAGTCATTATTGAAGATGTTTAGATAAAACTCACATGAGAGTTTACTTATTGATTTATCTGCTTGTACTATAACTATTTATTAGCATCTAAAAGACTGAGTCTCTATCTAAAATATGGTTATCTCTAAGGATAATATATGCAAATCTGTATTTGAAACAATCTTCTTACGGATGGCAATTACATAGACTAGCTGCTTGTCAGTCTTTAAATTGTTTGTATATGGTGTGACGACAGGCAATGTGTGTGTGCATGTGTGTGTGTGTGTGTGGTGGTGGTGGTGGTGGTGGTGGTGTGTGTGTGTGTGTGTGTGTGTGTGTGTGTGTGTGTGTGTCTGTGTCTGTGTCTGTGTGGTTGGTTGGTTGGTTTTGAACTCACCTGAGAAGTGGCAGTTCTTGCAATTTCTAGGACTTTATTTGTGCTTGTGTTAGGAACAGAACTTTTAATCTGTGTTTTCTTCCTGCCAGAATCTTTTCAAACCACTTGAACTCTTAATGAAAATGATCCTTAAAATGGAGACACAGTGGACAGGTTTCCTCAAACAGGTACTGCCATGCATTATAGTAGGCAGAACGGTCCCATTGCACTCAGGGCAGGGTGACATGCGAACTGGGTCAGGGGACTTGCATTCACATGTCAAATACTACGAATGAATTTATTTCCCATTTTGTGTGAAGAGGGAGAAATCCTAATGCTTTAATTTTGTATTCTGTCTTGTTCATCCACTGAGCTGTGTCTGCTGTCCTCTGGAGCTCAGAGCCCTAAATGATTCATTTTCGAAAATGGAAAAACAGAACATGACTAAAGCAAAGGAAAGTGCTATTATTAATTCTCAGATACATCATGCTCCATGTAAAAATCAAATTGAAAATCATGAAAAAAAATGACAGCCCAGGCGAGGATCAAATTACATTAATTTCTGGTGATCTTTATCTAAAGAGACCCGACAGTTTCTTTCCCAGAAGAAAAGCAGCTGGAGTGGCATGTGGGAAGGCGGGCTTCCGTGTGGGTCAGAAGCAGGCCGTGGAATGATTGCCGCCCTGGCGAGAGTGTATAAATGAAAGCAGGAAATACTCCGTCTGCTTCACTGAAGACACTTTGTGTAAACATTAAAATTGGACACACAGTGCAAGTCAAACCAGGGAAGGAGAGACAAGTTTGGTTGCCAGCGAGCATGAACATGGTTGCTTTTGTTGTCGGATAACGTGACAAAGGTGAAAGAAGTTATCCTCACATACAGCCTGGAGCACTTAACCTCACTAGAAACACCTTTCCCTGGCAGGCCTCTCTCCTTTCTGTCTGAGCAAAAGAGTCTTCCCACTACAGCCAAGAGGCCATGTTTTTAACCTACTCCTCTGTCCCAGAACCATCAAGCCCCGCCCTTAGCTTCTCTCTACCCTCTCAAGAATTGTCAATCCTCCGCCTCCTGCCCCGCCCCCTCAGTCACAGCTTGCTCTCTGCCACCCATCCCATTATACTTCCAATGCCTTAGAAAACATTCTTCCGGAGCTACGGAGGTGACGCAGCAGTTTAGAGCACTTGCTGCTGTCGCCGAGGATTCGGTTTCCAGCACACATGCTGTATCACTCACAACTTCCTGTGGCGTCTAGATCTGAGGCCTCTCTCAAGAAACCATTGGCACCTTCGTGCCTCTCCCTCCCTCCCTCCCTCCCACATACACTAAACACACAAAATAGAAATCTTTTAAACAAGACAGCAAATGTCTTGACCCAGCTGCTCTCCCTGATGTATCGGCTCCTATCCTCCTTCCTTGTAAAATCTGTCAAATAAGCAGTTTACATCTGCTCCTCCGTGTTGTTCGACCCTGTCTGGAATCATGCTTCTCTAATTCTTATTCTCCTGTTCTTCAAAGCAGAATCGCTCACTCTGCATCCACTTATTGTCACCGCCTAGTTGACGGTTCTCTCCTGCCCCATCTCATTGGTTCCCTCATTCTTGGCTGCTCTTATCCTGTCTTTTCCATTTCCTGCCACTAGTCCACACACACACACCACCTCTAGCATCGGTACTTCCTCTTGAATATATTAGTGTCTCTGTCTTTAGGACAAAACTGTTTTTCATTTGTGGATCCTAGAAACTGAACCCCGAGCTTTGAACCTGCTACACAAATGACTCACTACTGAGCTGCATGCCTAGCGAGAGACAGAACGGAACATCTCTCAAACTTGCTTTTGAATTTCTCTTGTCTTCTTTTCCGTGCTTGTCACATCCTCACTGGTTCCAAGTCAAGGGACTGACTGAATGAATGAACAGATATCCTATGCCCCACTCTATCAAAGGCATCGATATCTTCTGTCCTTCTTATAGGGACAAACTATAGTCATTTACATTTGGTAGGTCACTATGTAACTGTATATAGTTAAATATATGGGAGTCACTGAAATGGGAGTCAGAAACCTGGGTACAAAGCATGACACGAGTGGTTATTACTAATAGAAGAGGATAGAGCAGTGGCTTGTGGATTCTAAGGAAGTCTATGCTCAGAGATTCTATTGAAGTCTATGTGGGCATACATTTTTGACATTATTTCTTACTTTAGTTTTCTTTATTACTAGTGCACAATAAAGATGAAAAGTATCAGTGTATATATATATATATATATATATATATATATATATATATGAACCACGAGAAACAGAATGTGTATGTAAACGCTGAAAGATTACAAAGCACTTAAAAGATCTTCACACTCTTTCTGCTCTACCGATGATAAATTCAGTGAGGTTTGTTTCTGGGTTGCCTGAAGCCTGGTATGTTGAAGCCTTTCAATTAACTAGGTAATATATTCATGCTTCTTTCTCAGACTGACATTCACTATTTTCTCACTGAAACTGCTTGCCGACCGACGGCAGAGGAGATGAACTCCAAGTCGTGAGCAAGGTGATTATGTGCTTTTGTGCTAGCCTGGCTTAGCTGCTGGCCTCCTGGGAAAGCCCAGTCTCCTCACTATGTCAAGTCACTGAGGTTTGATTGGTTGATCTCCTAGGAGGCCAAGCAGATAGACTTTCTTACTCAACTCCTGCTGCCTATTCTTATGCTAAGTCTGTGAAAGCCAATAGCCAGACTTCCCTTTAGGTTAAAGTCCCTACTGGGACATTTGGGGGAGTGATACCAATAATTTCATAACAGGAATTCGTCCATGTAACAAGAAAGTGAATGAACGAAGTACATGACACAGCTTTATAACATAGTTACATCATAATTCATATCCCTCCCATTCAGAAAAGCCTTCCTTAGTCATAATTTCTAACCTCTTTCAATCAACCTGTTCTCTAAACCCTGATAGACATTGACATTTTTTTCTTACTGAATTCTGTAGAATGTGTGCATTTTGTTGTTGCCCTGACCACTCTGTCCTCTTTGAGCTAGGAAACGTACCCCGAAGTTTAGCTCTCTACCATCTCGTGAGTCAAGTATGATGTGTCTGTTCACCAACTGGTGACCAAGAAGCTTGGGGGAGCATGCATGGACAGGAGGGGCCACAGAGGAACAGAATTTCTTGGGGATTTCCAAATTGCAAAGGACACAGATCAAAGTCACATTTAACTTTATCTTTTCTTTAACTTGACAAACATTACTGAGTCCCTTGCTGTGCAGACTTATCTCTAGAAGGTTGGGTTGTAACAGCACACAAAATAGTGCACGGTTCTCGTAGCTCAGGGGCTTGCACTAAAGTGGAACGAGACAGATGGCATAAAAATAACAAAAAATTATAACATTGTAGATGCTATGATGGCATAAAAGAATAGTGATACTGGAAGGTTGCTGGTGGGAGATGTTAGGGCAGAGGACACCTGACCATGGAGGTGAGAGTTGTATAAGGAATTGAAATAGGAGAGAAGCAACCATTCGGTCATGGCCATGTTCTTTCTGTACACAGGAAGTTCAATTTAAAGGCCTCACATTATAAACACCCCTGGCATGTCAAATTCAAGCTCAAACAGAGTGAAAGAGCGGGGGCATAGGGAGGAAGAGGTGAGAGTGTATTGAGAGCAGAGGGATGCTGTGTGTTAGTTCATTCAAGAGATTTCTTCTGGACCAGTGACATGGCAATGCTGAGGAAAAGAGACCGGTTAAGAGATGATTGTAATAGTATTGATGACACGACAGGGAGCAGTAGCAAAAACTTGTGGAATATGATTTAGTTCTGATAGGCAGTGTGCAAAATATAAACAAGAGAATCTCCTGATTAGATGTGAGTATATTGTGGACCAAATTGTGCCCTTTCTTTATGTGTTAAAGCTCCAACCTCGTATATGATGGCATATGGACCTGGGGTTTGGGAAGGGAATGTGAATAGGAGGAACGAAGATAGTGACAGAATGTATTTGTCAGAAATTGGCAAACTGAATGACATAGATCCATCCCAGTCCTTCTTTCATTCAATGAGTCCCCATGGAGTGTCTTTAGGAGAGGAAGTCAGATTAGATAAAGTCCTGAGGGGAAGAGGCCTTGATAACAGAATGAGAACTGAGAATAGATACCAGAGTGATTCTTCTCTGCTCTGTGATAACAGTGCGACCACAAATACGACATGCCCCCAAGAGGGCCCTCACTAGACTCTGACTTTATGACACCATTGTTTTACTCTTGTAGGTTCCAAGGCTGTAAGAAAATGCATTCCTTTATTTAAGCCACCCAAGACTGACTCTTTTCAATGCCAGCTAAGCTGACTAATGCTGGCTACAAGGAAACAGAGGAGACAAGGCTGCCAGAGGCTTGAGTGGCTCCAAGGTGGCCCTTACATTCATTGGGGCTGGAGACAGTAGGTGGAGGGAGTGCCAGACGGGAAACTCAGATCTGGACCCAGGAACTTTGAAAGTGCTATCAGATATCCAAAGAAATATCATGTAAACAGCTGAATAAAAGCTTTCAAATATAGATACAAGATGGTTGCTGGGTAAAAGACAGTCACTGTGGCTTTTAAAGGACAATGGCTCCTGCAAAGCAGTGATCTGTCTTTCTCATAGCTTGACACACAGACTAAGTTGAATCAAAGTATATGGGCTCCTCTGGTGAGATCTCCTCCTCCAGATCCTTCACAGACTTCAAGCATTTACCAAAGAGGAAGCTCTGCTTCTTAACACTGACCTCCAATCCTTAATTTGGACTTTTTTCTTCAAAACAGTGGCAATCAAAGAAGTATGATAGAACATTCCCTGAGCCTGATAACTCAGGTTTCTATGATTCTAAGAGATAAATAACATCTGTCATCTTGCCTTTCTCAGTGATTTTGAGTACTAGGGCTTTGTACGAGTTTGTGTGCTGGTATTTTAAATCTACATGTATTTTCCTTTTCTATATGTGATAAATACATGTCATTGGAGGCAAAGCTTTAAAGACAAATTTATTATAATCAAAACATAGTTGTCACTCACAGTTTGGGGAATAAAACTGAGCTATTTTGTCGACAGTAACTTCTCGAAGATGTCCTTGTTCTACGGACCAGCTCAAAGAAGGTTCTGGCACTTAGTTTAGAATTGTTTTATTAATTTAGGCACCAAAAGAATAGCAGAATAAAACAAACCAACAGACATTGACTTGAGGTTCTCACTGCCAGTTTCTTACATTGTATTTCTACAAAACAGGAAATTTGAAATTAAATAGTTAGAAATACAGAACATGTTTTAAACCACACAACAGAGCAATAAACATTTTCTGGCAAGGAAATGTTGGGGAAACAATAGCGTGCTGTGCTTCAATGATCTTATGCCAGGGAATGAATGCAGGATCTGGTGACCTGCAATTTGACAGCCTTGCAATAAAGCAAGACTGTTAAGAAGGGCTGGGTGGAAACCTCTGAGATGTGTGTTCAGCCTAAGAACTGTAGTTTTTCTCTACCTTTTGTTTCTTCTTCTAGAAAATGGAAATGCTAATGACACTTGGCCAAGAGGGAGGTAGAGTGAAGACCAGATATTATGTTAAGAATGTATTTTAAAAGACACTTCCTGGGCTGGAGAGAGAGCACATTTCATAGGAGTGCCTTCTTTGTAAACAGAAGCACAAAAGGCTGAGTCAAAAGACCTGACATTCACATTAAAAGTCACTCTTGGCCACATGTACCAGCAACGAAGGGTTAAGGGAGATGACTGCAGGTCCCGTGAGTGTTGTGGGGCACCAGCTTAGCTACAAGGTTCACCAAGAGACCATGTTTCAAGGGAATGGGGCAGAGTGTGACAAAGCAGGATACCTGGTCTGCTTCTGGCCTCTGTATGCCCATGACCACATGCACTGGCACCCACACGCACACACACACACACACACACACACACACACACACACACACACACGTACATGCACTGCACATATAAATATACATACTGCACACATTTATGTACAAAATAAAACAAAAGTACATTTGCTAAAATACTATGCAACTGTAAGATAAGAGTTATTTTACTCCTGATAACAAGTATTTTGTTTACAAACATTAATTCTGATATGCAAAAGAAACTTTCTATTTCTGTGTCAGAGTAACTGACAAACTTCTCAGTAATTCTATGCATATAAATCTTGACACTTACACACAGGGACATGAAAGCCATTACTTTTGGCAACATTAAATCTGCTTAATGACTAGTTTACTGACCTTCAGGCACACAATTTTACAAAGCACATGTAATGTAGTGGTTGTTTGGATGAAAATGGTCCCCATGGGCCCATAGGAAGTGGCACTATTAGGAGGTAAAGTAGGCGTAGCTTAGTTGGAGGAAGTGTGTTGCTAGGGGTGGGCTTTGAGGTCTCAGAAGTTGGATCCAGTTCTGCTGCTGCTGCCGACTCAGATGCAGAACTCCCAGCTCCTTCAACCCTATGTGTGCTTAGTCGATGCCATATTTCCCACCATGATGATAATGGACTGAACCTCCTGAAGTTGTAAGGCAGCCCCGTTAAATGTATTCTTTTCTACAGTTGCCATGGTCATCATGGTGTCTCTCACAGCAGTGGAAACCCCAACGAAGATAGCATATGTTTGTTAAGACACAGGAACACAAATGTAAAACTACGCACTTTACTGAAGCCACGAGTACCGACATGGAAACCTTTGATTCCAGTCATCCTAATGACAGCAAGCACCGGCCAACCCCCTCACCATGGCGGCCAAAAGCTGCTTCTTAGACAGGCAAAGATTTCTCACTGAACACTAGGAAAGACGGCTCATGAAAAATTCATTCGATTGCCCTTCTCTTCTTGTGATAAGACAGATGTATAACCAGGATCCCCTCCCATGGGGTTCTCCTCATGGCATTTAGGAAACGAACTTGGTAGTACTCAGGCACACACGCACAAGCTGACAGTGTGCTGAGCTTGATGAGTGCACCCTAGGTGAAGCACGGCCCACGCCTCAGATCAAAGGTGCCACACATTTTAGTGACAGTATCTTTAAATGCAAAAGACCACCCCTGTAGAGTGTGCCAGAGCTCACACTGCTGACAGGGTTATGGGGGATGCCAGGGGAATGTCGACTGTGTAGAAAACAGGCTGGTAATTATTCATGAAACTTCAGGAAATAAACATTCACTTTCAAGAAATTGTTTTCAGCTGCTTTAAAGGCAAGTGGCAGCTAAATTACAGTTTGGGGAAGGAGAAGTTTCCATTTTCTAATTTGATGCATTCTGTTGCCGGGTACGACATTACACAGACTCCGGGCTGCGGCATCCTGTCATGATTCAAACCCCCAGGCTGAGCACAGCTGAGAGGGCTGGGGGTCCGGTCATAATGTGGACTGAATGTGCTGTGAGAAAAGTGCCTCAGAACGTGGGGCGATTCTTTGGGCGCTCATTCTTAGGATTCCCAGAAGCGCTTTTGGCCGTACACATTGTGGCTGTTCCTTCTGCATCCTCTTCACGCCAAGCAGTGATGTGTGTGGAAAATGCTGGTCCTGTTGAGGGACAACCTCAAACTCATTCTTCCACGGCTTTGTAGGGAAATCAAGACTGGAGGGTTGAAGGAAGCAAGTGATGTGAATCAAAACAGACAGTCTGGGGTGCTTGCTAGTTGACCAGTGGCTGTCAATAAAATAAGTAAGGGGCTGATCTCTGACAGTGTAAGAAGAAAGAAAGGAAATTAAGTTTTATTAAAAGAGATAACAGACGTGCTATCAGAGAGGCAGTTTCCTATTGCCTGCTGAGTCTCATGCCTAATGAGAATTCCCAGCTCTGTAAATGAGAAAGTGTCAGAAATGGTTGTGGAGGCTCAGGGAGAGTCACATAAAACTCATTTTATTTCAGAGGAGTGTGTGTGTGTGTGTGTGTGTGTGTGTGTGTGTGTGTGTGTGTGTGTACTGTAGAAGACACATACTAGTATAGGAAGTCTTCCTTAATTGCTTCCTGTTTGTTTTTGAGGCAAGATCTTTCACTGAACTTGGAACTTGTG
The DNA here is from genome assembly GCF_021556685.1 of Rattus norvegicus. Classification (NCBI taxonomy): domain Eukaryota; kingdom Metazoa; phylum Chordata; class Mammalia; order Rodentia; family Muridae; genus Rattus; species Rattus norvegicus. Next base: position 49,749,836 of record NC_141551.1, read on the forward strand.
CTTCACCTAGACTGGCTGGCCAGCAGTCCCCATACATGGTCCTGTCTTTGATCTCTTACACATCCACTGCTGGGTTCAGGTGTGCCTCTCCTCCCAGCTGGAGATCTGAGCTCAGGTCCTCATAATCGAGTGACTAGCATGTTACTGACTGAGTCATCTCCCTAGTACCAGATATTATCCACTTGAAATGTTTAAGATACTCCAAGAAATAATTCAGGTCTGACACAGAATTTAAAAGTATACATTGGGCCAGTGAAATGGATCGGGGTGTAAGTAAAGCCACCTACTGCCAAGCCTGAGGACCTGAGTTCAACCCCTAGAAGATCCACTCCTGCAAGCTGTTTTGTGACCTTTACAAATTTCTGCATTTGCGCTCTCTCTCTCTCTCTCTCTCTCTCTCTCTCTCTCTCTCTCTCACACACACACACACACACACACACACACTCACCATCAAATATATATATATATATGTATATATATATATATATATATATATATATATACACTTTACTTTAGTTTGACACCTCATCCCAGATCATTTTCCCTTATATCATGAATAAGAGATATACATTCAAAAGGGAAAAAAGTGTAGCAATTTTATATGTAATTAAGTCAACATTTCTGGCTGAGGTTAATGTTTATTATAAGAAAATTAAAATAACATTTTCTAGTTCTTTCTCATTAGGAACTTATTACTATTTATTACATTGCCAAGGAACTTAAAAAAATTTTTAAAAAAAGAAATTAAAAGGTATCCTGAGGGTGACTATTACAAGAGTCATTTGTTTTTCTTTTGTGCATGGATGACTATGCACCAGAAGCTTTCTGGTGCCCACGGAAGCCAGAAGAGGGTGTCAGAGCCCATATAATTGGAGTCAGATGATTGTGAGCTGCCATATAGGTGCTGAAAATCAAACCTGGGTCCTCTGGCAGAATAGCAGACACTCAACCACTGGGTTATTTCTCTAGCCTCACACTTGAGTATATAAAAAGGACTTACAAGGTCTTCTTTAGATAAATCTCCTCTTGCCTCTCCGAGTTTACAGTGAAGTAGACTGGTTGATTTAGACCATTTTAGAGCATTGGGCCTCTGGTAGAATTAGACCATCTAAATGAAGCCTTTGCCTCATAAATATTTCCATCTTTTTAAAAGTATGAGTGGCCCAAATAATTGAAAATGGAATAAAAGAGGAGATGAAGGGACTGGCTTATCTGAGTGACTACACCTCCCCCTTACTGCACAGATTAAAGATGTTGGTATGCACCTGCATGCTCCAGGACTCTGACTTGGGAACAAACCAGAGACTCCGAAGGACGGCTCTTTATACCTCTTAAGCTTAGTGTGAAATGTTCCTGGGTTGCATAGAAAATGGATTTTCTTTTTCCTAAGTAGATTTTCAAATTCAGATATTTTGAACCGTGGTTGGCTGATTGCACGGTTCACAGTGCTGAATCCCAGAAACCTGGTAGAGTAGGAGATTGGTAGACAGCAGAGCACGGAGGGTGCAAGCGCAAACACTCCAATTTCCGAGGTAATAGGTTGTTTGGTGTGGAAAGAGCTGCAGCAGGAGTGAGAAATCAGAGAACATTAGTGTCTGAAGTGTGAGAGCTAAGGACAGCTGCTTTGGATCTTGAAGTTATTTTTGTGGAACCAAAGACCACATTTCATATTCTGCCAAAAAATTATTACTGATTCTGAATTTATTTTAAAAGTTCTCAGAAAGGAGGGCAACTTGTATTGCATTCATATTTTCTTTAAAACTTGGTGAGGGAATATTGGTTATAAATTGACACATTTAGTTACTACATCTAATTTTTAACTGTAATGAAATACTTTTAAACAAGATTGTCACAGGGTATTGGCATAACAGTTTACTTATTCAACAGGAAACCTTTGTCAACAGTTATTAAAATCTCTGAGTTATAGAAACTTAAATAAGTCTCAAGTAGGATTCTGGTTAAGATGGCTCTCTAAACTTACATTTAGCCACACTAGTCTTTCTGTAGAAAGATTCTTCAATGGGGCCACATGGCTTCTATAGCACAGCTAGGCTGATTGAATGATTTTGGATATCACTCAGTTGCTTCAGGAGACTGTGGATGAGTTAGACTTCAAGATGTCTTTGTGCAGTAGAAGTCGAATGGGAAACATGGATGCATGGCCTAGACTCTTGCACTAGAGTCTAAAGCAGTGATTCTCAACTTAGGGGTCAACTAACCCTTTCACAAGGCTCACCTAATACCATTCTGTAAATCAGATGTTTATATGATGATTCATAACAGTGGCAGAGTTACACCTATGATATGACAATGAAAATAATTTTATCCTTAGAGGTCACCAAAGACGAGGAGCTGTAGTAAAGGGTCACAGTATTGGAAAGGTTGAGAAACCCTGTCTAAAGCAATGTAGTATTGTGGTGGGGTGACGGTTCATGGCTGCATCCCAATTTGTATTCAGTGTCTGTAAGAATTCTCCAGTAGCAAATACTTCAGATAACTATAGCATTTGAGGGACTTTCTGGGCTTCCTGTTCCATTTGCTCCATCCAGTGAAGAAGTCCTTAGCTCAGGGTAGATCTCTACTAGAGTGTTAGAATGATGGGAACCACATGCCTAGTTATCATCTTTATAAGTCTCCCATGTGTCTCCATGTTGTTGAATGTCTCTATTTAGCGCTGTGACATCTTACTGCTCTGCTTCAAACACTCCCAGAGAAGAGCCATGGTTTTTCTTTGCCTTAGTCCCCCTTCTTGTGGAAGAAAGCACACTTATTAGCTTTATTTACTTGCTTCCTGGCATTATTCTGTTCCTCAATACTTTGTTTTATAATTCCCTCTCTCTGTTCCCTTTTCTTGTGCTTGTGAAGGATATAACCAAGGACTTCAGGGAAGCTAGTCAAGAGTGATACCACTGAACTATGATTCAAACCCTACCCTTAACCTTTCAGAGGGTGACAAACTGAGGCATAGAGCACTAAATGTTCTAGATCACAGAGAATGATCATGGAATGAGCTTAAAAACCTATGCCTAGTCTACCATTAAATAGGCACAGTGGATTGGGATGAAGAGGAAGGCATCTGGACATAATGGAGCCGAGGTAATAACCCCAGAAGAGGAATGCTGATGGACATATGTTCCAGTCTCAGGCTCAAACATCTTGGAATAATAAAAATGACAGCTTTGGTTTGACCTTCAGTGTCCCAGGTCAGTACTCTAGAAAGTCAGATTTTTGTTGGACAATTTCATGACCCAGTTTGTAAATTGATATCAAAGATGTAGTAGCATATGTTAAACATGATGAGCCAGCTTCTTCATATTTTTAGATGTTTCTAATTTTTTTCCATTACAAACCTTTACTGGCTAACTCATCCTTTAAGAAGATTTTGTATTAATATTACGGATTGGAATGAAAATGGTCTCTACAGTTTCATTTCTGAATATTTGCTCCCTAGGTAGTAAATTGCTTTGGGGTGGTATACAACTTTTAGAGAACAGGACTATCTAGTAGAAGTAGGTTAGTAGATGTGTATCTTTTAGTAATCTATCATCTATTTATCATCTATCTATATTTCATTATTGTCTCTCTCTTCTTTTTTCTTTTAACTGTGTGTATGTGAAGTTGGGTATCTTCTTCAATTACATTCTGTTTTATTTTCTGAACCTGAAGGTCTCACATATGCGAAGAGACTGGTTTACCAGCAAGCTTTGATAATTCTCATGTCTCTCCCTCCCCAGAGTTGAGATTACAGTTGTGCACCGAAAGTCCTGGCTTTTGATTTTGTTTTTTACATACATGCTGGAGATTCCAGCTCAGGTTATGCTTGAATGGCAAGCATTTCTGACTGCAACCCAGCCCCTTGCCCCAGCTCTTCTCAATCCAGCACAGGGTGAACAGTCTATGCCTTATAACATTTGTTCCCATGGATCGGATGGTTTTACCCTGCTTTCCTCATTATGAAAGACTGAAATCTACTGACCCAGAAGCAAGAATAAACCTTTGCTCCATTACTTTGTTTCTATCAGGTACTTTAGTCACCATGGTGAAAGTAACTAACACAGGGACATTTCCTTTTGGACTTCCTCAGATAAGAATCAGTCATTAGTTCCTTTCACCTAAGAATTTCATGTAGTTATTGCTTTTAATAGCTGAGTAGTACTCCATTGTGTAGATGTACTACATTTTCTGTATCCATTTCTCTGGCGAAGGACATCTGCGTTCTTTCCAGCTTCTGACTATTATAAATAAGACTGCTATGAACATAGTGGAGCATGTGTCCTTGTTATATATTGGAACATCTTTTGGGTATATACCCAGGAGTGGTATAGCTGGGTCCTCAGGTAGTACTATGTCCAATTTTCTGAGGAACCTCCAGACTGATTTCCAGATTGGTAGTACCAGTTTGCAATCCCACCAAGAATGGAGGAGTGTTTCTATTTCTCCACATCCTCACCAGTATCTACTGTCACCTGAGTTTTTGATCTTAGCCATTCTGACTGGTGTGAGGTGGAATCTCAGGGTTGTTTTAATTTGCATTTCCCTGATGAGTAAGGATGTTGAACATTTCTTTAGGTGCTTCTCATCCATTCGATATTCCTTGATTTGTTTAGCTCTGTACCCCATTTTTAAATAGAATTAGTTGATTCTCTGGAGTCTAACTTCTTGAGTTCTCTGTATATATTAGATATTAGCCCTCCATTGGAAGACCTTTTCCCAATCTGTTGGTTGCTGTTTTGTCCTATTCACAGTGTCCTTTGCCTTAGAAGCTTTGCAATTTTATGAGGTTCTCTGAGTGAGGTAACCCAATCACAAAAGAACACACATGGTGTGCACTCACTGATAAGTGAATATTAACCCCAATTCTTGGAATATATAAAATTTCACAGATCATATGAAGCTCAAGAAGAGGGGAGACCAAAGTGTGGATACTTCATTCCTTCTTAGAAGGGAGAACAAAATACTCATGGGAGGAAATACAGGGACAAAGAGTGGAGCAGGGATTGAAGAAAAGGTCATCCAGAGACTGCCTCACCTGGGGATCCATCCCATATGCAGCCACCAAGCCCAGTCAGTATTGCTGATGCCAAGAAGTGCTTGCAGACAGGAGCCAGATGTGGGTATCTGTTGAGAGGCTCTGCCAGAGCCCTACTGATACAGATGAGGATGGTTGCAGTTAACCATTGGACTGAACAAGGGGACCCCAATGGAGGAGTTAGAGGAAAGATTGAAGTAGCTGAACAGGTTTGCAACCCCATAGGAAGAACAACAATATCAACCAAGCAGACCCCACCAGACTTCCCAGGGACTAAACCACCAACCAATGAGTACACATGGAGGGAGCCATGACTACAGCCATGTAGCAGAGGATGGCCTTGTCCAATATCAATGGGAGAAAAAGCCCTTGGTCCTGTGAAGGTTCATTTTCCCAGTGTAGGTGAATGCCAGGGTGATGAGATGGGAGTGGGTGGGTGGGAGTTGGAGCATCTTTATAGAAGCAGGAGGAGGGGGATGGGAGGGGGAGCATAACATTTGAAATGAAAATGCATGAAATATCCAAGAAAAAATTAAAAAACAAAGAAACAACAACTACAACAAGAACAAAAACCAAAGAATCAGTCATTACCACAAGTCCAAGGTTACGCTATAAGTAACCTTGAAGAGAAGCTTCCTTCAGTCATGAGATTAATAATAACTTTCATACCCTCTTGTTGGAAGTCAGGATCCTCTGAGCCAACTTGTAACCTTCTTCATGAAATCAGCTCTGTCTGCTTTTGAAAGCCCAATTACTTGGCATATGGACTTTTTACATCACTCAACTAAGTATCCAGCCACCCTACATCCATTTTTCTGGGAGTTTTACTCTAATTTGGTCTTGGGGTCTAGTGTAGGGGCTTGAGTTTAAAGATCAAGGAAGACTAGGAAAGGAGGCTCTGGCTGTGCAGCTATGTAGAAGGCGTTATCTATTCTGGGTGAAGTCTTATCTCCAAACTGCCTTGCGATTAGCATTGCTCTTGTCAGTAATCTTATACCCATGCTCTGGTTGTAGACATTCATGTCTCCTGCCAGGAAGGAATTTTAGCAAGAACTCTCTAGGGGCAAGGCTTAATACTTCCTATATGAAAACCTGAGACTAGAACAAATTAGTTTAACTTCTAACTAGTACATTCAGTTGTATTCTGAAGCAATTCAGTTTTGATTTAACTTTCTGATGCTTGAGAATACGGCCAATCGGATGAACTGAGGAAGTGTGCAGTGTAAGCGGAAGACAGAGGTTTCTGTCTACCATGCAATAATACTTTCTCCTTTGCTCAGATGAGGCTGAAGGTTATATCAAGTCATTGATCTTAATTTTATTTCAAGATGGCAATGGATAAACTGTGCAGTATGGCGGTTAGAGAAACTGACCCATAGAGATGGTTCCCTTGTCATAAGTGGCTGAGAATATAAAAATGGAGCATCAGAAACAAGAACCACGGAGACAAGCAGTCCTTCACTAGTTCTGAGAAATAAAATAATAATCCAATGAGATCAATTCTTCATTTTCTCATTGAGGGCTTATTTAAAAGTCAATTTACAGTCTTTGTTTTATTTTCTCAGAAAATAGTCACTAAGTATAACATTTCAAACTGCCCATATCCTGGAAGATTTATATGCATCTCCTTTGAGAGTAGTAAGTTCGGTAGGTTTCAATATGGAGTGTCCATTGTTCCCATTGAAAAAGCAAAACATCATTTGGATATGAGCCCAGTAATGGTATAGCTGGGTATTGGGGTAGAGCTAGTCCTCATTTTCTGAGAATCCGCCATATTGATTTCCAGAGTGGTTGTACAAGTTTGCACTCTCACCAACAATGAAGTTTTCCTCTTGCTCCACAACCTCACCAGCATGTACTGTCCCTTGAGTTGTTGATCTTAGCCATTCTGATGAGTGTAAGGTGGAATTTCAGAACCATTTTGATTTGCATTTCCCTGGTGGATAAGGATGTTGAACATTTCTTTAACTGCTTCTTGGGCAGTAGAGATTCTTCTGTTGAGAATGTTCTGTTTAGCTTTGTAGCCCATTTTTAATTGATTTATTTGGTTTATTGGTGTCTAACTTCTTAAATTCTTTATATATTTTGGGTATTAGCCCTCTACCAGATGTAGGGATGGTGAAAATTTCTTCTCATTCTGTAGGCAGCCATTTTGTCCTTTTGACAGTATCCTTTGCATTGCAGAAGCTGTTCTGTTTCATGAGGTTCCATTTATTAATTTTTGATCTTAGTGCCTGAGCTATTCAGAAAGTTGTCTCCTGTACCAATGCATTCAAGGCAATTCTCCCACCTTCTCTTCTATTAGATTTAGTGTATCTGGTTTTATGTTAAAACCTTTGATCTTGACTTGAGTTTTGTGCAGTCTTTTACCTGCAGATATCCAATTAGACCAATACCATTTGTTGAAGATGCTTTCTTTTTTCCATTGCGTAGTTTGGGTTTCTTTGTCAAAAATGAAATACCTATAGATGTGTAAGTTTTTTTCTGGGTCTTTGATTTGATTCCATTGATCAATCTATCTATTTTTATACCAACAACATGCAGAGTTTTTTTTTTTTTCGGAGCTGGGGACCGAACCCAGGGCCTTGTGCTTGCTAGGCAAGCGCTCTACCACTGAGCTAAATCCCCAACCCCAACATGCAGTTTTTTTATTACTATTGCTCTGTAGCATAGTTTGAGATGAGGAATGGTGACACCTCCAGAACTTTTTTTATTGTACAAGATTGTTTTAACTATCCTGGATTTTGTTTGTTTGTTTGTTTGTTTGTTTGTTTTTCCATATGAAGTTGAGGATTGTTCTTTCAAGGTCTGTAATAGCCAGAAACTGAAAAAACACAGATGTTCCCCAATGGAAGAATGGATAAAAGAAGTTGTGGTTCAATGGAATACTGTTTAGCAATTGAAAACAAGGACATCATAAAATGTGCAGGCAAATGGATGGAACTGGAAAATATTATCCTCAGTGAAGTAACCTAGACCCAAAAGGACACGCATGGTCTGTACTCACTTGTAAGTGGATATTAGTCATAAAGTACAGGATAACTACACTACAAGCCACAGACCCAAAGAAGCTAAATAACAAGGAGATTCCAAGGGAGAATGCTTGAATATCACTCAGAAGGGGAAATAAAATAGTCATCAGAGGCAGATGGAGGGAGTGGATGAATGAGGTGGGAGGGGATAGAGAGGGAAATAAGGAGCAGGGAGGATTAGGTGTGGGGAAAACCTACGAGGGAGGGAGGGAGGGGGAGGAGAGAGAGAGAGAGAGAGAGAGAGAGAGAGAGAGAGAGAGAGAGAGAGAGAGAGAAACAGGAAGATCAAGTAGAAATGGAGGCTCAGACGGTGACTCTAGCTGAGATTCCTAGGGGTGGGGGGTATGGAGCCTGATGTGGCCACCTACTGTAGGCAGGCAGGACTGCCAGTGGAGGGATAAGAAAACCAATCCACCCACAAAGCCTTCATTCCAAAATGTGACCTGCCTACAGGAAGTGCAGGGACAAAGATGGAGCAGAGACTGAGGGAAAGGCCAGCCAATGACAGCCCAACTTGAGACCCAACCCATGGGAAAGTGCCAGTTTCTGAGACTATTAATACCCTGTTATGCTTGCAGACAGGAGCCTAGCATAACTGTCCTCTGAGAGGTTCCACCCAACAGCTAGCTGAAACAGATTCAGAGACCCACAACCAAATAGTGGAGGAAGATTGAGGAGTCTTGTGGAAGAGTTGGGGGAAGGACTGAGGGATCCAGATGGGATAGAAACTCCACAGGAAGACAGAATCAACTAACCTGGATGCTTGGGGCCTCCCAGAGACTGAATCATTAACTAAAGAGTACACATGCGCTGGACTTAGCCCCCAGCCCCACACACATTACAGCTTAATCTTCACTCGGCTCCCCCAACAATTGGAGCTGGGGTTTACCCTGACTCTGTTGCCTGCCTGGAGATCCTGTTCTCTTAAGTGGACTCAGTGGGAGAGGATGTGCCTAGTCCTGCAACGGCTTGATGTGCCAGTGTGGGCTGGTACCCATGGCTGGCCTTCTACGTCTAGAATAAAAAAGGGAAGGGGATAGAGGAGGGGATTCGAGGAGGGGGGCTATGATCGAGATGAAAAGTGAGTAAATAAACGAATTAATAAAGAAAAACAGAAAAAGTAAAAGAAGACCATTAGGATTCAGGATGTGTGTGATCTGTTCCTGATTGTTCTGCTGTGGCTGAGATAGACGCACTCCTCACCAGTGACCAAGCTGCCTGCATGGCTGTTAAGTCAGCTGAACAAATCATCACAGCTTTCTTCTCAGACTGTGGTTTTTCCTGTTTTCACCACTTCATTGTGTTATTTATGTACTTGATTCCTTAGCATGTATCAGCGTGACCATCCATTTAGTCCCCATGTCTGTCTGTCAATGCCTTTTTACACAGTGCTGAGAAAAAAAAGTCTCAAATTTTCACATCAGGATATGTAGCTCATTTCCCAGAAAATTAGATTTAGGTTAATGGTTTCGGAAATACACTGTAACAGAATCAGTTTTCTACGTACCAGTCAAATATCATTATCTAGTATCTACTTTGTGGAAATACTTAAGTAAATATTAGCATCCGCATACTATTCCTGATGAGGTTTGCTTTTTCTCCCTTTAAGAGATAAAATGAAAAAGGAAACTGAGCAACTACAAATGGATCTCATCTACAAAGATGAGTACCCAAGAAATTTTGGCTCAAGCACAATCTCGTTCTGTGAAAGTCCTTCCTTTAGTGAATGTTGCCATGTTCAAAGATATTAATTAACTAACTCAATAGACACTTAATGAGGACTCATGTTGTTGTAAGCTTCTTGGTAGTCCAATGACAAGAACAACCTTAAGAAGTGTTAGAAGATGCCCAGTGGGTGAGAGCCTTGCCTGGGCAAGCATGCAGACCTGGATTGGAATCCCACCAGCTGTATAAAAGCTGGGTGTGGCAGTGTGCCCTTGTAATCATAGTACTTGAGGGATGGAGGTGGGCTAGCCTGGGAATATTAATGGTTAGCCATTCTAGCCCAAACAGTGAGTGCCAGGTTTAGTGAGAGCCCATGTATTAAGTAATGCAGAGAGTGAACAGTCCTCTCTGGTCTTCTCACGCCTCTGTACACATGCATCTTCATACACATATACATACAGCACACACACACACACACACACACACACACACACACAGAGAGAGAGAGAGAGAGAGAGAGAGAGAGAGAGATTTTTAAGAAGAATTATGGTGTAATTTCAGCTCTGTCTTCTATCCTTAATCATCTGTCAAATGTCAGTTTGATTCCCTGATAATCAAACAAAAAACAAAAGCAAAAGCAAAACAAAACATCAAAGTTAGGGTTACCTCTGTGTGCAACGTATGAAACAAGCTGTGTAAGTTTAAAACCTAGCTAATGATGTGAAATGTGTACATTTTTCCAAGATAGACAAATTAATTCATTGTTTATGATTGCAAACTTTCAGACAGATGGGTAACTATCCATCTAGGCTACATCTATGGTACCTACCTACTCTATTTCTCCCAATAGAGTCTAGTAAACAGAGAATCAAAACAGCCAGATAGGGAGAGTCACAGGTTATTGTAGCTCAGGACACCAGAGCTACTAGCCAGTAACATATCAATTATATATCAATTGATATGCAATTATAGATTTTATATCAACCTATAATTACCACTAGATTTTTTTCTCCTCCTCCTCCTCTTCTTTTTATTCTTCTTCTGAAAATAGACCAAGTCCATAGCAAGAGGCAATAGTAAGAGAACAGTAGCAGACATTTTTTGCTAAGTGTGTTCTCAGGGTGCACTCATATTAGACAGACCATTGTTACCTCTTCCTATGGCATGATGAGCACATGGTATTGGTGAAAGCCATTCAGTACCAGGTTCTTCATCAACATCAGCAATGGGGTCACGTCCTAGAAACAAACTCTGGTCTATAGCGTTTCCCACCCATGGAACTACCCAAAGTACTGTGATTTCGGTTTAGGAAAAACAATACAAGCTCAGACAAAGAGTTTCCCAAAATTTCCAAAGTGGAAAATACTTCCCATTAAGAAAATTAGTTTTCACAGAAATAAACTAGTTCCTTTTGCTTTGGAAGCTGTTGTTAATGAAACACAGAAAACCCAGGGCCTAAGGCTCACCTTAAAAATAAAGGATTTCTAGCAGGCCAGTTAGAAGACATCACACAGCAGACACTTCTTTGATCATCTTTCCTTGCTTTTGGTGTTGAAAACATGTAAAAAACCAAAGATCTATTTAGAGGAAAAAGCTGTAAATGGGTTATTTCACCTAAATGAAATGCATTTTATCAGAAAAGTTTTTTTTTCTTCTGTAAGAGGCAACAGAAATTTAATTTAGGAGACTGTTAACCTCCAATGTAACCGATATATAAATCATATTAAAACCACCTTGAAGTTTTTAGTGAGCGGTGCAATAGATCCCAAGACCATTTAAGAAGCCCAGCTAAGTGACTTATGTAAAATGTACACCAGGCAGCAAAGAAGGGAATCAAGGTTAATTAAAAGCAAACACTGCCCATGTTCCTCTTTCTTCCTTTTTATAGCTGTCTCCTCTTACAGAGCATTCCAAAGCAATTTTCTCAGTTTTTCTATCAAGATTTCTTTTAACTGCTTCTTCATGTCTCTCTTTGTCAGACAAACTCTTCATGAGTTTGGACGCCACTAAGGAGACCTTAAGTTTGCTTAAAAATTTCAGCCAATTCTGACATACTGAGTGAGAAATTTTGCCTGTGTCAAGTCACAAAATTCTAATTTTGTAGGGTTGCAAAAGATATCACCTCATGTTAAAAGATTTAAATGGTTTGGGGCAACTACTATTACATTTCATATATTAAAAAGATAAAAGAAATAGGTTTAGAACTCAGAAAACTGCATCAGTGCTTGAAAAATATATATGAAAAACTGTTCCATTCTTTGTGATTAAAAAATAATAAAAAATTTAATCATTTGGGAATAGTGTAGAAAGCACATGTTTTCCTGTCTATTGAGCAATGAGATACCACATAACTCTTGTATCATGTCTCATTGACTTTTTCCTACTGACTACAGTAATGATACCCTTGCCAATGATGACAAACTGTTTTCATTGGTGCTAGCTCCAAGTCAAAGCAGCCACTGGACGTGTACTTCCCATGAGCCTAGTGCTATGCCCTGCTGCGCTCTCACTGTGCTGTACATGGTAGCTGGAACTCCTGTCTGTGTGACTGAGAAGAATGCGATGGCAGCAAATTAACCGTCAACCTGTTCCTGTTATCAGCATTCCCCATGGCCTCAAGTTGCCTTGAGGACCTGCTCTTTCCAGATGTGTAGACATTTGGGTTCATTATGGACTGACTGTGGGTCTCATTTTCATCTTGGGTCTTCTATCTGCAGACACTAAAAACCTGCAGAGAAGTATCAGGCTCACTTTAATGAGCAGCCATTGCACCTACACATAAAACCCTAAGGAACTTCTTTATCTTACCTTAGTGTCTCTAGGCATAGAACCCAAGTTGGGGGCACAACTATTTCCTGACCCCAGTCAAAGCAAAACAAATAACACACATTAATAAACAAAAACGCATTCATCTAATACTTATAAAGGCCAATTTGGGAGAAACAGGTACAATCGGACAGTCGAAGGTGAAGAAGAATTTGTTTGGGGCCAGAATACAGATCTGTATAACTAGGTATAATAATTTAATAGGTTTATATATAGTTTGCCATAATCCAGAAAAAAATAGCAGAAGGAACAAAAAAGAAGGAGTTAGCCAAAAAGACAAAACAGCATGAAGAGCTAGGGAGTAGAGCTGTCGTCTAGTGGCCAACCAGACAAAAGTTTTCAATGTGAGCATGACAGACCTAATCTGACACCAGAGCAACTATTATGTCTCAAGACTGTTTTTAGAACAATGCCAACCAACCAGAGCTTCCAGGGACTAAGCCACTACCTAAAGACTATACATGGACTGACCCTGGACTCTGACCTCATAGGTAGCAATGAGTATCCTAGTAAGAGCATCAGTGGAAAGGGAAGCCCTGGGTCCTGCTAAGACTGAACCCCCAGTGAAGTAGATTGTTGGGGGGAGGGCGGCAATGGGGGGAGGATGGGGAGGGGAACACCCATAAAGAAGGGGAGGGGAAGGTATTAGGGGGATGTTTGCCCAGAAACCAGGAAAGGGAATAACACTCGAAATGTATATAAGAAATACTCAAGTTAATAAGAAAAGGAGAGCCAAGGGCGTATCTGCTCGCCCCTCATTCAATTACCACTGCTGTTCCAAGTCATGCCCGTTGGCCTTCCTGCTCCGATGCAAAGGTGTCTAGGAACCACACAGCTCAGAGGAGAGACGGTGTCCCAGTGGAGGGTATACTAAGACACAGGAGCAGTGATGGGGCCGTGTCCCAGTGGAAGGACATCCTGAGACATGGAGCCTAGGAACCACACAGCTCTGAGAGGAAGTCTCCTCAGCAAGATGTTGCAGCTCCCAGGGGAGGATATGCCAGGTTGAGCTGAAGAGCTCAGGAGCCTCAGCCCTGTTCCCTTTCCTCCCTTTCTTCTCTTCATTGCTGCTTGGCTTCTTTCTATGAGAGAGTCACACTAGGCAGCAAATCTCATGAAAGAGATCTATTGGGAAGGTGCAGGGTATAGCGGGATGAATCCAGGGTTGGCTCCCAAGAAAGAACAGCAGTGAATGGAACAAAGGGCAGGGCTTATATAGAATTTCTTAGGGGGCGGAACTTTCCAGGGCAGAGATTTTCAGAGTAAGAATTGGTGGGGTTTCAAGTCCTGGGGAGTCAGGGGTTGGTGGCTTTTTTCACCTCCTTTTCCCTGTATTAGGGTCATGGGTTAGGACGGAAACGTTGGCTGCAAAGCTAGCTGCTAGGGGAGGCTGGAGAGAAGCTGCCTCTGTGGACAGCTCCTGCGGCACATCGCTCAGGGACAACATTACCCAGAAAGTGTTAATATCCACACGTTAAGCTGTGAGAAACCACTGGATCATCTAAGGCTCCGGGGCTCTAGTTTGCAGGTGCTGTGATCAATCTTACCAAGTCTATTCCTGGATCCATGTATGGGAAATTAACACAAATCACTGGCTGAGCTGTGCCAGAAAGCTGAAGAGGTTTGCTAGTTTCTTTAACAGGAAGTGGCAGAAGAGCAGGGAAAGTAAAGAGAAAAGAGGTATTGACAACATCTTCTAAATGAAAAAAAGTCATTATTTTCATAGTTTCATAGAAAGAAAATAACAATTATAAAATTGAAAAACATCGAGTATGCAGATTTCCATTCTTGGCTACTGAGAGAATTACAAAAAGGAAACAATATTAGTTAATAAATAAACAATAGCCACAACTTACTCAGTGTCATATTGTGCCAAACGCTGAGACCACTGCGTGGATAATTTCATTTCTAACATGTATCACTGGTACCTACCCCCAACATGGCTTGTTCGTTTCTCACAAATCACTGATTTTAGTTTGTGGGGAGGTATAAGTCTTAAATCCCCACAACAGCCCAACCTCCATGGCATCAAGGGTGGCCACGAGACTCAGAAGTGGCCTTTGACTCACCATGGGAGTTTAGTAAAAATATTCCCGAAAACGCGGTGCTTTTCTGATACATGTAGATCCTGCTTATGTTTCCTTTACCCCTCTTCAATGGGATGTTGGTGCTGCATTTGTAAGAACAAAACATTACAATCACAGCTATGAAAATCACACTTGTAGGCACTGTAGTCACTGGCAGTCAAATTCCAGGCTGTAGGAGATAAATCTCTAATTCTCTATGTCACTGTTAATGGCATTTCTGTTTTTGGCTAGCCTGATTTTTCTCCTCCAAGACTTCCATGGGTATTAGGCTCACGCTTTTGACTTTTTGCCTGTGCAAAGAGCAATTCCATTCATCAGTTCCTGTCAGAGAACTTGCTTTCTAGATACTTATTAATTGGCTACCTACTATGTACCCAAAACTAGTCCATCCCAAGAAACTTGAAAAACAATATCTTTCCTTTTCAAGTGCCCTTTCACAATCTTTCTGCTTACCTATAAATTCCTAGAGCTATGTCATTGTAGGTAATCAAATTAAACTAAAAGAATAATCATGTAAACAGGAGTCAGTCATAATCCGGTGGAAATTCTCTAGGTACATTAGTTGAGCCTAAATGCATAATCTCCCCTTAACTCAATGTAGGGACAATTTGAAATCAGTATCCTATGTAGAGAATGTTACAAGGTTGGGAAAGATGAAACTATAAGATGGCATAAATATCTAAGTGTAACTCCTCCAATAGGAATTATATTTCAATTAAAATTTTTAAAAAGTTTACAAAAAGAATAACAGTTGCTGTAACCCAGCAATGCTACCACTGAGCACATATCCAAAGGAAATGAAACCAATCATTGGAGAGATATATGCACTCCCATATTCACTGTAGCATTGCCCACAATTATCTGAAGTGAAGATGACCTAAGAATTTACTGATTGACGGGGAGACATTGGAGAGGTGCTATCTGTGTACAATTGGGTAGTATTATGTGTTCAAAAGAGAATAAAATACTGTCAGTTACTACATCAGCAAGCCCAGAGAGGACTACTGGAGCACCTTTAATCCCTTTATTTTTCTCTGCTACTTCTCTTTAGCACATGGGCCAGCGACTTTGGACAGTACTTTCAATCTGAGTTCACATTCAAGTGACTTTTTTTGTCTTGCCAAGAACAGCAAGGCTTGGCAGGAAGTGAGGCTAAGAAGGCAGTGCTTTTCTGGCAGCTGCAAGTGTGTCTTCTAAGAACTGTGGTAGAGACTGTAATGAGGCCTGGGTAGTGAAAAGAAATTCCTGAACGATGTCTGAAAAACAAAAGTTGAAACCCGTTATTTTTCTTTTTTCTTTTACAGTTCTTTTTTACTTGGAAGACTTCCTTCTTTTTCCTCTTTTAAGAATTGTTTTTTAATGATAACTCATCCGTAAGAAAATAAAGGACACTTTACAAATAGCTATGTAGGTAAACCTGATGGTTCCAGTAAGCAAATAACAATTTCAAGAGTTAAAAATCATAACACTTGCCGTGAACACTGGATTAAAAACACAGATTTGCTTCGCGAGATTTTATGAGGACTTCCTGATGAGGCATGCTATTTTGTCTTCAGATCTTGAATGGCTGAAAAACTAACTTGTCAATGAGAATATTGACAACTTTTTTATTAAAGCCATTAAAATGATGATTTAACACCATGCCTTTACTTATGATTCAGACCCAACAGCTTGTTACTTCCAGGAGCTGGCACACTCTGAGTGTTTATGGATAGAACAAAAAGCCTCCTGTCCCCCAGAAGAACATGCCTATGTAGATGCTGCATGGGTTTATTAATTCATTAAAAAAATAAAACTAATGAACTTTTCTAAAAGAAACTAAATGTGGTTTGGAGTTCTGGTCTACCCAACACCATTTTTTTTCCACCCCCACTGCAGAGCATGTGTTCTATATGAAAGGAGCCACACAGCCTCTAATTCCATCCTTTTCAAGCAGCCTGGCTGGTGAAAGGATAAAGTCTTAATGAGCTAAACAAGTAACTATAAGTATTCAGAGATTTTCCTCTGAATGTGGGCATATGTGTATGTATCTTGAATTTCAGTGAATGATTGCAGATATATCTGAAATTGTAACTGTGCTACAAGTTATTCAGCCTTGGTATGAATAACTTACAAGTTATGCCTTGGTAAAAGATTTGGTCAGTTTACAAGCTATAGTTTTAGCTCTTACTCTTTCTATGCAACAATGATTATATGCCTATTTAGCGTCCCAAATGGACCCTGGGGAGAATGGAACTGAGGGTTAAGAAGAACAAGCTTGGAGAAACAGCTTGTCAGTCAGACATAAATGTAATAAATAAAACCACTAGAAACATTAGATAGTGCCTGTAAAGACTATAATCGATATTTTTGTGGGTGTGAAATAAATCTTATAGGCAAATATGTAGCAAATTAAGTATTCGAAGAAAAGAAATGTAAGCAACAAATCACAGAAAGTAAAGGTTACGATGATGCTGTATCTGGCTGCTGTGACCGTGGGCAAACAATTAGCAGATTTTCAGCTCTGCTTCCCAAATATGCAGTGTTTGATCACTGGAAAGGAGAGGGCTCTATTTGGCAAAGCATGCTCTGCCTTTTGAATCTCAAAAGCACTGATAACCTTCTGATCCAGCTTTCTGGAGAGAGTTCTCCCATGGTGGACATGAAAAATGCAGCAGTCTATGAAATATGCCCTCAGAGATGCTTGCTACAGCCAAATGAAAGCCTTTTCAGTACAAGCAGGTCGGGGCCTAATGCCCTAATGCTCTTTTTAATTTTAGCAGAGATGCTGCATTGCATAGCTTGCTACGCCTACATCCTTACAACTTTACATATTAATTTTTCATTGTCTGAGAAATTACATCAACTGCTTGTGCAAATATCGGCATAGGCTAGAACATTCACGGGGAGAGGAGGGGAGAAGGTGGGGGCGGGGGGAATTTTCTCCAAAGTTGTGTTTCACTTGGATACACCAAGCATTCCATATTACAATATAGGAAGTTTTTGTAAGGTCTTTTACATGAGATAGGGACAAGTTTGATACATCTAAGACTGTGAATTGAGGCAGGGGACCTAGTCCTCACAGAGTAAGAGATAAGAGGGGAATCTGGAATAATGTATAAGTGGGCTTGGCACAGGATACAGAAACTTAATAAGCAGAAGGGGTAGGAAGCAGGGCATGAAGCAAAAGTGGCTAATAGAGGCCTCATATGGAGTCAGAAGCCACCCGAACTAAGAAGCACAGTTGTGTAGGGTTGGTGCACGTAGTTAGCGGGTTCCTAACTCTTCTGCTCTTGCTCCTGTTTGTCCTTTATACCTTAAGAGCAAAGCATTTCTTCCACTTTCACATATCTAGATAAGAGCTGGAGAGGTGGCTCAATAGGTAAGGTTGCCACATACCTATGAGGACTGAAGACAGGATCACCAGAACCCTTGTAAAACTCACCAGGCATGGTGGCCACCTCCCAATCCTCAGAGTTCAGTGTGCAATTCTACCTCAGTAAATAACAAGGATTGCTTCAAGGAAGACACACAGTTATCAGCTTTTGGGCCTAACACACACACACACACACACACACACACACACACACACACACACACACATACACAGAGACAGACAGACAGACAGGAGAATAGGTACATATGCACATATACATATAGAAAAATTCAAAGAGCTACATAGTTGCCTCTACTTCCAAATTGTATTAGTTACTTTTTGGCTGTGATAAACTACCATGACCAAAAGCAACTCATGGAAGTATTTAAATTGGCTTATAATCCCAGAGGGCTGGATATCCAGAAGGCATGGCGTAGAGAGCAGTATGTTGACAGATCACATCTCAAGAGAACCCCGGAAGCAAAGAGAGTAAACTAGAAGCGAGGAGATGCTATACACTCTGGAAGTTCCCCCTACCCCTTCCGTGTCATACTTTCTCCTGAAAGGCTTCCATCCTAAAAGTTTCATAATCTTCCCAGACAGAATTACCCACTGAAGACCAAGAATTTAAATATGTGAGCCGATGGGAGACATATCTTATCCAAATCACCACACTTGCCGGTCATTCAAATTGCATATACTTGTATCCATTATAAATCAACTAATCAAAAAATGACTATGGACCCAGTTTAGCTTTGATATTTCTGAGGGGATGGTTGTGCGTCTTCGGCCTGTGGTATCTGAGGTAAAATAGACAGTATTATACATTGTTTCTCCAGGAAAAGCCAACTCACCAGCCATTCCCACACAGAAATGAGTGCACTAATGAGTAGGCTCTGGGAAGGAACTTAGGAAATCTATCTAGGTGACAGCGAGGAGACACAGAGACCTGGGCGAATGAAGGTGTCCCAATGACTTCAGGTAGTTCAGTTATTTAGTTTTTTAAAACTTATTTTGCAAAATGTCAACACATGGCAACCCTTTCTCAATCAGGCACCAGCAAGAGTTTTGCAAACACGTTGGAAAACTCACGGAGAGTCTTAAAGGCATTTAAATGTTTGGAGCCTCTGGTTAATTTAACTTTTAGTAATAAAAGGCAGCAAATAAATTCTGGTCTCTGTGTTTTTGTTTGTTTTATAGAAGGTGAAAATTAATCCCCACCCCAGATAGACAAATAAGCAGCTCAATGAAATTTTCCCATTTAAGAACCTGCAAGTTAGAACTTATTATTTGAAAAATGAGCTAGAAGCAAACTCTTAGGAAGAATTCTTTTTAGTGAAGGAAAAACAGTATTTTTCTATATTTCTAGATTTTCTGCACTAGACATGCAAATTTAAGATTAAAATAAAATTATATTTAAAGAAAATGTTCTCTGGTCCTTAAGACAGTTTTGGGCTCTAAGTAGGTGCCTGTTTTCTCATGTCTGTCCATGCACCATACTCTGAACATGTTTCACTTGAACCTCTGAAGATTCTGGTTTATTACTGTTCCTCATCTGACTGGAATCCCTTATTAGGTTAAAGACTTTTCTTCAAATGTATTATATTCCTGGGATTCAACTTAGACTCATTAGATGAAAATAGTCCTAAATTTCCTTAGACACAGGCCTTAGACTTTTGTTGCATCTAGGACATATCTGAATATCTGTTCAAATTTTCCTTTAGCAATTTGACGTGCTCTTCAATTTTTAGTACCAATTAAAATGTTTTACTTCTTACTTTGTGGATGTATGTGTAGTGTTGTATTTATACGCCACACGTGAGTAGGTGCCTATGTGCCTACAGAGGCAGGAAGAGGCACAGATTCCCTGCAGCTGGAGACATAGGCAGTTCTGAGCCTCCTGCCATGGGTGCTGGCAACTGACCTTACATCCTCTGGAAAGCCAGTGAGCGTCTAAGTACTGAGCCATCTGTCCAGGCCCCCAACATCATTTTTGTTTGCTGTCTGTATTTTCTATAGTAGATGTACTACCTATCTGATATTCAAAACTTTAAATGTTTGCTTGGTAAGAGATTTGTTAATTTCTCATTTGGTAATTACAAATGTTTATGCTTATGAAAACTTACATTTCCAATGTTTCTGTAACATTTCATTAGCCCTCGTCTCCATCCATGTATGATAGTATATACCTGAACCTCCACACTTTTGAGCCAGAGAAAAGAGGACTGTGAGTTCTAGGTCAGCTTAGACTGTATAGCAAGATTTTATTTTAAGACAAAACAGAAACAAGCACAGAACCTTACTCTCCAAATTTGTTTTCTATTAAAATCAAGATTTCTGGGCCAGAGAGTTAGTACTGACTGCTCTTCCAGAGGTCCTGAGTTCAATTCCCAGCAACCACATGGTGGCTCACAACCATCTGTAATGGGATCTGATGCCCTTTTCTGGTGTGTCTGAAGACAGCTACAGTGTACGCATAGACATAAAATAAATAAATCTTTAAAAAAATCAAATTAAGATTTCAGTTAATATTTTTTTTGTGTCCATGGGAAACTTTACTCAAAATTTAATTAAAATTAACAGTTCTTTACATTTTGCAGGGTTTTAAAAATCCCATTTGATATTTCATATTCTTTTGTTTTTCATTCATGTTTTTCGATCAGAGTGCTATTTTCTGGTCTCTTTCCCACAATCTCTTACAAACTCAGATATGTGGTCTTGTGTCCCACCAGTCTTTTCTATGTGGGACAAGGTTTAAAAGAAATAATAATAAACTTTTAAATGACAAGAGTATGTTATGGGTTTGTACATACTCCTCTTTCTCCATAAACACTGAGAAGCTCCCACATCCTCACAGATGTTCTGCATTTACTGTCATTTGACTTCCATAACCTTGTGAGAGAGGTGAGTCCTAATTCTCACTTAGTGCCGGTGGCGACATTTGGCCTGTATCTTAATCGTGTAACGGAAACACACTGGTGACAGAGAAAAAAGGCAATTTCAAGCAGTAGTTTTGGTTAGTGGGGGATTTTTTTCCTGAAATACTTGATAGGTCTGATGAAGACTACATGTTACAGCCTCATGGAGTTCAAGGCAAACGTTTTCAAACTTTATTTGTATGTGATAAATGAAATAGCGATTGTATATATTAGTGGAGTGCCACATAAGGTTTCTACACTTCCACGGTGAGAAGGCAGGTAGTTTTAGACCAACAAAATAGATTTTACCTACTGACAAAGCCACTGTGGGAAGGAAGTCTGACATTCTCTGGGTGACTGGGATGGGGCTGAGCTAAATGATAAGAGGAGGTTCATTTCAGTGCACGTTTAACTGTACCTAATGAGTGTATTTGTGGGCTCTCTGAACAAAAGTATCACTGGCAACCAGGGCTGAAATCTACTTGATACAGCCATGGCTTAAATCTTAATGGGTCAAGAAGTCAAACAAAGAGAGGTCCCCCTGGTGTCCTTTCATTTAGTGTCACTAGTTATTGTTCATAATTACAAAGTAAACTGAACCCACAGTGAAATCCAACCCTATACATCATATTTATTCCTAGAGTATTTTCTCCTCAAGGAGTATCACGGCCTTAAAGTATGTATCTCATGAGGCAGATGCCTAGTGCATAGTTTTTGGCTGACATGAAAGGTTTCAAGAGCAACTCATTGGGGAAATAGTCTACATTCACAAGAGGGACATGGAGCGAACAGTGGGAATTCTCACAGGACTAGAGCAAGATGGCCGCATCCTCCCTGTGCGGTCTGCATTAGAAGGAAAGAGTCTGACTGGATTTTTAGTTAGATGATTTGGGAACAGTGCTGCTTTTTTTTTTTTATGATGTTAAGTGTGTGAAGAGATTCGGAACAGTCTGAGAATCACTTATGGAGACAAGGAGACCTGATATCTCACTCCAAAAACAAGTGGCCATTAAGCTATGGAGCCCTCAGACTCACTACAATGCTTCTGCGACATCAGAAGGTGAAAAAGAAAATTGTTGAGAAATAGTTTGCAAGCTTTTATTTCTAGAACATTTTTATTGTAACCATGACACCCTGGCCCACGGAGAAGGGGAAATGAGCTGGAAGAGTGAGCCATAACCATTGTGGAGAACAGGAGAATAACTGAACTGCAACCTTTTCGGTGTTTCTAAGTATGGGGTCTGCCAGAGTATTTCATTATGTCAGAGTTAATGCCAGGAGCCTAGAAAGATCTCTTCCAGCTCTTGATAGTCCTGAAGGAATATAATCAGATATCCTCCCCAGATCTAATGGTTTTTATGCTGGAGAATTTGGAGTGCCAGTAACTATCAGACCAATGAGCCCATCAGCAGGATACTAAACCTAGACAATGGGTTGTAGCAAATGTTGATTGGCTTTGGCAAAGACAGTAGAGGCAGCTCATAGCCTCCTGGAGGGACCAATAGTTCCATAGCAACAGGGGAGGCTTTGGAGGAAATAATTTCCCAATACAGGAGGGTTGGCTTTAGTGACCATTCCTGCGACAAATGGAGGGAAATCAAACCTCTGAGCAAGTCAGAGACACCATGAGTGACATTCTACAACTTTTCTAGTCTTTTCCTCTGACAGTAGACAGGAAGCTGCCCAGTAAGACAGCCCATGCCAGATCAGACCTCCCACGCCCACCAGAGCCAGCCACTAAATCTATAGCCACAGTTGAGGCTGTCGGGGTGGATGTGAGCCAGGGGGACGGGGAGGGTTAGGAGAAGATCGGTGTGAAATTGAGTTGGAAATTCATTTTCTTGTGTGGGATGAAGACGATCAAGTTTTCAAAAGCAACTGAGAATATATTAAGCCAAAAATGACTGGGAAGTTAAGACCAAGATTTCATTTTCCGAAAGAATTGTCAATATAGCATAAATGGAATGAGATGTAATGAAAACACTCCATAAGGAGGCTGGCAGGGTGTCAGGGTGAATTGGAAAAGACGCTTCAGTTGCTTACGCCACAGCTTAGGATGGGCGTGAAGTGGGTACTTGTCTCATCTCCACAACAGGGCATAGCTATGTCAATTTGCCTAAAAAATAAAGCATTAGTCAAAATATACACTTAAGTACAGCATAAGTGGTTCAAAATGCTTTGGAATGAATTCTTGGGATGAATTTCCTTTAATAGACTGATCGCTTTTATCTACTTATGCCTCAGTGTCTTCATCTAATAGTGTGAATATAGTTATACTTACTTCAGACATAAATATCAGTTGTAAATAACTTGTCTTGAAGAACTATGTAATCTCTGGAAAGTACCCTACAAATACGATCAGTGTTGATAGATGGACCATTCTTTGCCTTTCTATCTGTTTTAGATGCTAGCTATGGAAATGGATAAACTCAGTTCACACTCAGTTCTCAGCTTTGCTCCAGTGAGAGGTGTCGAGGCCAAGGCAGTTTATGGTTAGGATAGCACCGTGCAGCTTCAGAGTCTTCCTGAGATGCTCAGAAAAATGTACAATATTAGAGGATTTTACTAGCAGGCTGACATTGCAAGGGGGAGCTCGCTACTTAAGCTAAGCCTTGTTTGTTTACAACTCAGGATGAAGAGCAGAAATGAGACACCGCTGTCAGAGTGTCGCGGCAGTTCTTTGTTGGAATAGCTGTTTTTGCTTTCTCTTGTTTGATTTGTATTCCATTTTGTGTTATTTTGTTTTTACTTTGAATCTAGTTTTGTGTGTGGTGGGGGGGAAGGTTCATGTGGAGCCTGGAGAGGATTTAACTGTCTTTATCACTTTCTACTTTATTTTTTTGAAATAGGATCTGTGGTGGTTTGAATATGTTAAAAAGCCCAAATTTACTCATATATTTGGATGCTTTGTCCCTAGTTGGAGGAGTGGCTTGGAGAGGATTAGGAGGTGTGGTCTCCTTGGAGGGTTTCTGTCACACGTATCAGGCTTTGAGGTTTTAAAAGTTACATGCTGTGCCCAGTGTGCTCTGTTTCCGACTTGCTCTTTGAGATGTGACTTTTCAACTGCAGCTCCAGTTGCCTGCTACTACTGCCTCTACTCTGATCCTTTGCAACCATAGCCTCAATTAAATACTTCCTTCTATAATTTATCTTGGTCCCAATGTTTTAGTCACAGCAATAGTAAAGTAACTAATACAGGATCTTTCACTCAATCTGGAGTTTTGTCAAAGGTGACTGGCCAGTTTCTATGATCATTTCTTGGCTCCTCAGTACTGGGTTATAGGCACACATGAGAATGCCCAGCTTTTATGTGGTTCTGGGGATTTGAACTCAAACCCCCTTGCTTGTAGAGCAAGCATTTTTATCTCTGTGAGACATCTCCTTAGCCTCACAGTCTATTTTAATTTAGTTCTGTGCATGGAGTTCTGCTAAGGTTTGGAAGACTGAAATTTATTTAAGGTCTAAATAGCTCTTTCTAAAGCTATAGCTTTTTTCCGAGTCAGTATTTTAATGATTTTTACTACTCTTCTTACTGGCCCAACAATCCAAGACCTAGGAGTTTTTGATTGTTCAACTAGACTATTGACACTATACAGAAAAACATCTGGGCATACAAATATCCTCAATTCTAAAATGTAGGAAAAACAACACAGCATGGAATGATTTGAAATTTTTTTCAGAAATATCTGAATGAAGAGCTTATGAGGCTGTCATATAATCTATTACAGGAAATAATTCACTTCCTCCAGCTCAGCTTCTTTCTTCTCTCCCAAGAGCAACTAGATACAGTACAAAAACTGACCTTCTCCATTTTGCTTCAACAATAAAACAACCTCCCTACATCCCGATCAAAGCCTAGGTCTATTTAGAGTCTAAAGCCTTATTGGGTGTACTGAAATGGCGTTGCATGCATATCCTCCCCCTTGATATTTTCAAATGACCTATGCTAATAGAATAATTTCTGTTTTCTCAATATCTGATTCTAGCATCACCAGTATTTCCTCATCACAGTCAACAACAACAGCCACACACATACACACACACACACACACACACACATTCATGTATGTGCACACATGTATGTGTGAATACACTTTCTTTTGCCTTGAAGTAAACTGTGTTTACTCAATATGCACAGGTTCCATATATAAAACAAAAACATCATTGGAAATGAAATATAAAGAACTATTCTGACAAAGAGAAGTAGAAAAAGACAAAAGAATGAATATTTTACTAGTGAAACAAAGAGCTGACGGGAGTGAGTGTGAAGTTGAAGTTCACCCCAGGAGCCAATCTGTTTCATTAATTGCTTTTAATTCTTTTTGTGCCGTATAAGCTGATTATACAATCTCTCAGGATCCCCATTATGCTCATTTGTGCTTGTAAGTCCTTTCATTTCAATTTCAAACAAAAACTGTACTTTACCATAACTCTAAAATGCTGAAATCTTGCGTCCAGTCAGTTCTATTCATTTTCTATAGGACAGGTTAATTACACACACACACACACACACACACACACACACACACACACACAATTATGTACTAAGAAGATGTTGGTCATCTTTGAAAAACTCTCCATAACAATATAGCATCTGAAATACTCTTCTAAAGAATGTATGTACCCACCATTCCAATCTAACACTGTCTGGAATGTCTGAAGAAACTCAGACATCTACTTTTGTCTACCTGCAAAGATCAGAACAGGACCAGCAAAAAGGCCAGTGGGCAAAAGTACTTGCTGAACGTGCCTGGTGTTATGAGTTTGATCCTCAGAGCCCACAATTGTTGGTTGGCTTTCAACTATAATCCAGGTACTGCTATAGCAGGGTAGAAGGTGAAGACAGGAGAATCACCAGGAAGTTGACAGGTTCATTAACCTAGAGAAAGCACAAAACAAAAAGAGCTGCTGCCTCAACAAGGTGCAAGGAAGTGCATATATATATATGAAGAGTTTATGTGGTTCATAAATATACATATATATTGTGTATACACACACATACACTAATAGTAATGATGATAGTGCTGATTATGATCATGGTGGTGATGATTGTAATTTTAAACATTAAAGAAAAGAAACAATCAGAACCTATTTGACTGGAGAAGCTAATCTCCATGAACCAGCCCTGTGAATCAGGTGCTGAAATCATCACACAGAAAACATGTATTCTGCCTCCCTGGCATCTATTTTTTACTTTCTGAATAAGGGCTTCCAAAATTGTGATTGAAGAGTCATCCAGTCTCCACTCTCTATGTGCCTGCTTGAATGGGCTTCTTTTTCTAGCATTGTCAAATAAAGCAATTACCCAACATGCAGTGAGTGTGTTTGTGAGTGAGCATGGCTCTGAAGAGCTCACAAGTGACCTTTCACCTACCAAGCTGAATACTGAAGAGGCTAGAAGAGGTTTCCCTATACAAGGGAGGGCTCAAATAGCCAAGGAGAGAAGAGATATTTGAGAGGTATTGAGATCCTGAGTGTCTACAGTGGGCTCTAGATGAAGTTAAACTTCAAATGTGGCCTTAGTCACTCAAAACTATCCATTCTCTTTCCATTCTCTTGACCTTGGCTGGATGGCACTTTCTGTATTCGTAGTAAAAAGGATATTCATTAATGTTCCTAATTTTATAAATAGAAAAATGAAGACAGACAATTTTGGACTTGCCCAGGAACATTCAGAAAGTAGTATCCATGGAATTTGTTCCGGGCTTTCTCACAGAGAATACCACATTTTTGAAAATACAACAGAAGGCTTGAGGGCAGTGCTTTCCCTTTGACAATAGTGACAGTCAGAGTTAGGTTCAGCTTGACTAGAATGTCGTGTCTGACTGTCTGATCTAGCTAGTCAGGATGTTGCCCCGGAGGTATTTTTGGATGTAATTAGCATATACACTCACAATCAATTGACTTCAAATAAAATAAATTATCTCTATATTGTGTGTGATCCTCACCTCATTGGTTCAAGGTCATATTAAAAGCAAAGGGTAGAGTTTTATCAGAGAAGACAGAGTTTTGCTGAAGACCTTACCACAGAAATTTTGATGAACTTTCCAGTAGCATGCATGCCCTTCACTCTTTAGACTTCCCAGCCCGAGGGAGGCAAACCAAATCCTTCAAGTTTCCATCTTTCTAAACAGAAATGTTTACTTTTTAGTCTGTCCCCAAGTCCATAGCCTCCACCCTCTCAGTTAGTATATGATAGGTATATTATTATACAGTATATGTTAGTATAGTGGGCATATTTGATTGGACAAAAGCATAAACAGATCCATCTTTTTCTATTCTCTCCCCCATTATGAACACAGTGAATACTGCTATCTGAACAAATCAGAAATGCAGAGACCACAGAAAATGTGGGAAGGGCCCAAATGGAATCAATCTATTTCTTTCCTCCCACAACAGGGCACTTCCTAGAAATTGAAAGCAATAAAAAGTTCAAGACGAACCCCAGAAAGATGCTTTTATTGGCAAGAGTTTTGTGAGAAGTTTCATTGGCTTTACTTTTATTCCAATGAAAGAGTTAATGAATACTTGAAAAGACTTCTTGTCAAAGTGCCCCTGTGCCATGACTTTTAAATGCAAACTGATTTTGATAACCGAAGACAATGAGACAGCATTTGTCTGGAAAGGCATGAGGCATTTTTTTCTATTCCGTCAGCATTTGATTATGACTAAGTGCAGGGGTCACGTCTGGAAAGAGGACTGGCCAGCTCAAATTTGAGTCACACTTGCCGTCTCCTGTCATTCTTTCCTGAATTCACAGAATCCGCTCAAAAGATGGAGCATTGTTTGGGGCTGTGTGGAGAATAGCTGAATGATCAGTTTGGATTCCCACTGCAACCGTGCTGACATTTGCTAAAATGCCCAAGCCCGATGGGATAAATACTTCACAGTTGGCTGAACTCTGAGGGAAGGGGTTTGACAGGCTGATAAGGGGGAAGGCTGGTATACTCCTCGGCTTTCAAAGGCTGCAAGAACTTGTCAACTCTATCTTCATTCCCAAATAAACCTGAAATCCCCCCCGCCCCCCGCAGAGTCTCATTTTCAGCCACAGCTCTTCCTAGCTTCTGCGCACTGATATTATGGGCAGGAAGAGATAAGTCAGATGATTTGCAGCTAGAACTATAAAAGATGTTTCAGAGAGACAATGGGGGAACGGAGGAGGTTTGGTGGGTTGGAGAATTCTTTTTCTTTCGGCGAGCTATAATCTGGAGTGGAGGCACAATGGCTTAATGAGTTTCTGTCTCTGTACTGTGACAAATCTACAATTTGGCCATTGTGAAAGCAATGATATGTTTCGTTAATTTCATATGTTCGTTTAATAGACTATTTGGAAGGAAGGCATTTTTGCTTTAGAAATTAGAGCAAGGGAAAGCTGATAAAAGCTTCAAGTTGGTGTTCAGCACTTCCTGAAAAATGTTAATAACATTCAAATGCCTTTTCAAACATGAAGACAAATCTCAAAGCCATGTTTTATCTTCTTAGTCATAATCTTAGTCATAGAAGAGGGGAAATCTTTACTCCTTACTCCCCCGACAATCTGCCCTCCCCAATACACACATATAAGCACACTAACACACACGTGCGCGCGCGCACACACACACACACACACACACACACACACACACACACACCATACACCACACACTACTTATTTTTTCAATGTTTTTTAAAGTTATTTTTTTTCCTTTTCTTTTTTTCGGAGCTGGGGACCGAACCCAGGACCTTGTGCTTGCTAGGCAAGCGCTCTACCACTGAGCTAAATCCCCAACCCCTTAAAGTTATTTTTATTTTATTACTTTATATGTATGGGTATTTTGTCTGTCTGTGTATATGTCTGTGAACCATGTGCATACAGGGTCCACTGAAGTCAAAGAGGATATTGACACCCCCTAACAGTAGGAAGCTGCCATGTAATTACTGTGAATTGAACCTGGGACCCCTGGAAGAGCAACAAGTTCTCTTGACCAATGAGTCATCTCTCCAGCCTCCACAGTTTGTTTTGTATTAGAACAATTGCATGTGGAAATTGGCACTCAGTGACCCCCACTGTGGCATATTCCTCATGCTGCGATATTATTCTCTATGTTAGTCCTAAATCCCCTGTGAGGATGACTCCTCAGAGTCAAGCTACATAAGCCCTGTGCTCTCTGTCTTTACAATCATCTTCATTCTGGACTTCCTTGGGTTCATAGAAGCTGACCCTACACAAGGACTTAAGTATCAGTCATTTACTTGTCACAGAGTCCAGGAAGCATGGGATCTCAGCACGTCCAACACTCAGTGCTTGTTAATCAACTAAAGCTTCCAGAGATGGATTGTAGGGGAGAAATAGCAAGCACGAGATGGAGGAAAGCTGAAGAGGTATGGGATGTCACAGATGTGGCTGCCAGTGGTGCAATTGTAGACTCATTCTCTCAGATACTCTCCCAATGAAGTTTTTACCTCAGGTGTTAAATCACCCTGTCTGCAATCCACACAGCAGATTTGTCAACCCACTCATTGAAACGAATTCATCAGTCATATTTCTCCTTTGCACATGGAAACCTGATGACGATGGTCTTACTTGGCTTTGTAACATCCTAGGCTAGTTCTGTAATTCTGTCACAGAGGAATCTGCAAGTCTGGTTTGAAATTTGATGGGAATAAATGTGTTTTCTGCCAAAGGGTTTTTGAAAAAAAAGGAAAAAAAAGAAAAGTCTTACTTCCCTTAATGAAGTTTCTATCCCAGTGTTGTCAGCAATAACAACAAAAGTGAAGAGGATTGAAAGGAGTGGTCACAAGGGAAATTTAGACCGCAGACAAAGTCTGCAAGCCAGATGTGATTCTACACACCTGTAATCCTAGAACTCGAGGAGCTGAGACTGGAAGATCTCAAATTTGGGCTGCATAATGAGACCATGGCTCAAAAAATAAAATAAAATGAAGGTGGGATGAGAGACAGACTGACAGACAGACAGACTGACACACACACACACACACAGAGAGAGAGAGAGAGAAAGAGAGAGAGAGAGAGAGAGAGAGAGTTCACAGACCATTGTCGTTTCCTGGAGTGAGGGGGTTGGGCTTACCCTGACATTTGTTGTATTTTGCAGACTTTCTCACATAGGCCTGAGGCTTTAGTAGCCTAGGTTTGGTTTGTTAGCTAGGCTTTCATGGTGTTAACCTTCAGTTTTGAATGGACCACATGTAACATGCTTGTCCCTCTTGCTCATGGATGTGAAGTGAAAGCAGTTATCCCTCACCAAATACCTGCCTTTTCAGGTATGATTTTTTTGTTAATAGAGTGGCGAGTTTTCTCGCTCTTGAGACAGAATGACCCTGCTGGACTACTATGAAATTCTTCCAGGTAGACCAGTAGGCTAGTCTATATTTCCTTCTTATAGATACAGAAACAAATACTTAAATGGGAACTATATAATCTACTGTATGTGTACATGTGTGTGTTATTTGCAAGCTCATGCGTACATATGTGTTATGTGTACCTTGTATGTAAGCTCATGCACACATATGTGCATGAATGAAAGAGTGAATAACCGCTTTTCAGATGGCTATAAATGGGAGGACAGCTGTTTGCCTAAGATATGAAAAGAATGTAAATTGGTTTGAATCTTATTCTGGCACAGGAATAAGGGATACCTGTTTCCCACTTACACTTAATGCACCTTTAGGTTTAGTTCCCACCACTGGTCTGGTTTCTTGAGTCTGACCTGAAGCTGACCTTTAGATCGACGTGAAAGCAAACAGAACCCTGAAACTCTATCTGTATGTTCTTTTGTCTTGGGAACTGTAAATCGGGGCATTAGGTGAATAACACAGCTTGGCTTTGTGTCATGAAAAGTAATTTGGGCTGCGGTAAGGGCAGGATTTATGAAGCTGTCTGGCCAGGCTAGGGCAGGATGCCAGCTTACACCTGCTTTGCAGACAGGGCCCCGTGCAGTTGTCACACTGCTGAAGTAGCCAAATTCCTTTCACTGCATAGAGGCACTTCTGGAACCATCAAACCCCCAAACAGGTAGGACTGGAGGGGAGGACAGACTCGTGTGTGTGTGTGTGTGTGTGTGTGTGTGTGTGTGTGTGTGTGTGTGTTGCTGCACAAGAAAATAGTATTTAGGAAACAAATTCAATGCCAACTTCTCTTTGTTAAATCTTGAACAGAATTCAATTCTGAGAAAAGTAAACCTAGGGCCATGAAATGGGTCAGTGAATACAGGACCCTGCCTCTAGTCTCGATGACCTGAGTTTAATTCCTTCGACCCCCATGGTGGAAGGAAAGAATCTGTTCCTGCAATTGCTTTTTGACCTCCACAAATGTGCCACAGCATGTGTGCTCCAAACACAAATAAATAAATTAAATGTAATAAGTTTTTAATGTATATTTCTAAAATATTATAACTTTTTCATGAAGTGAGCAAAAATATCAAAGTAAATTATTCATGAAGTGTTTAATTTTTTTCCTGAAAGGACAGACTATGTCATAGCAAGATAGCTATATAATGTTATCCAGAGACACCTGTCAAAGTGAAAGGGGGTTGGCTGGGACAACTGGAAGTGTTGTCTGAGGTAAATTGGGATAGACAGTAACTCTAATCATGGACAATTTGCAGAAGCAAACAATGAACCAGCTAAATGACTGTTGTGTTACAAGGCTGCTTTTCTAAGAAACGACAGAAAGGATACTGTCTTTTTGATCACGCTGGATGACCTCCATGAAGCAGATGGTCAAACTGTCAGGATGCCAAAGCACAGTGCCCAAGATCCAGAGCCAAATCTGTCTACCCCCTTTATTCACAGTCCTGTCTCCCTCTGAGAAAAAGGGTGGAAACTCCGCAAACTTCACATTCCCCAAGAAAGGCTTTTTCATACAACTCAGACCCTGGTAGGCAACTGATTAATTAGGATTGAAGACAAAGCAGACTGTCAGTGAAGAGAGAGCCATTTTACTTCGGGACTGATAAACTTTGACAGAGATAACTCCTCTTTAGAAAGTCCACTTCTGTTTTTTAGCTTGTTTGCCTCTTCCCCATACTATGCAGTAAGCTACAGTATCCTTTTCCTGTAGATGCTACTACAACAGGTCACTGAAACCTTCCCACCTTAAGGTTTGTTGTGGTTGTTGCTGTGTTGCTTTCCTGATAGGACCAGAAGCCAGAAATTGTAAATCAAGGTGTCAACATCTTTCTCTAAAAGCTGTAAGGGCAAAACCTCCGACAATTTATTGTACCTCCAGATATACTTTGAATAGTGGCAGCATAACTTTCTACCTATGATTTTTTTCTCTACGTCTTGAAGTCATCTTTTATCAGGATATGTAGGTCATTGGACTTGAAGCCTATACTAAAACCTATGATATTTTATCTTGGAATTATCGAATGAATATATCTTCAAAGATCTTACAAATAAAATCTGGGTGGAGATGAATTCTGAGGGGACACTGGCTACCTCACAACAGTTGGGAAACTATGACAACTGTATTCCTAAAAAGTGGCCATTTTATTCCTGTTGTTCATACCCGCATCCAGGTGATAGTTGACATGTGCTTTGCCCTCACCTTGGTACTTCTATTTTCTTTCTCAGCCTTAAGGCATTGTGATGCTCCCTGCCCCTAAGCAAATCAATCCACTAAATCTTGGAGTATGAGCTTGTGGATTATTTTTCAATCTCTCCATTTAACCTACCTACCTTTCTAGGTTTCTGAATTTCCACACACACAAATTAATAAATCCAGCTATCATGTGCAAAAACATGAAGGCCAACCAAAAGAACCCAGAGATTACCTACATAAAAAAAATAGAACTTAGACCCAGCGTTATTATAAACTTATCCCAAAGCTGAATGACTTGGAAATAGAGAGAAGACATTTGAGTCAGAATTTTAAATATCTAGCCATATTTATAACCGAGATGTCATCTGTGACTAGAAGAACCAGACCCAACCAAAAAGATTGGGCCATTGGCTATAGTAATAAAAAAGTTCAAGTTTAGGCCCAGTAGTGACTGGATGTTGCTTCCTACAAGTACTACCAGAAATATGAATACTCAGCTGGAGATGGCTCAGTAGTCAAGAGCTTGCTGCTCTTGCAAATGACTGAAAATTCAGGACACACACAACTGTCTACCAAAGCTCCCAACTCCCAACCAAAGCTTTCTTTTGATCTGCGAAGGTAATACACTCATGTGCACATACCACACACACACATATATACACACTTAAAAATAAAATAAAACCTAAAAAATATACGACTTCCATTCTCTCGTCTTGAACTTCCCCCATTGTGACTTTACTCTCTAAGAATGGCCACGGTCTAGTCTAAACTTGCATCCTTTTTTTTCTGTTCAGACCCACAGCAAGCACATGTTCCCAACAGTTCCAGTGAGTCTGTACTAAATTGTTGCTAAACTGTTGTGATATTCCAACTTCCATTCTTGTCATTCTGGCAATGTAGATGATTCTTTCAAAGCATAGGCCTCGATCTTCCACCCATCTTCCAACCATAAGGTGACATCAACAGCAGCAACCAAATATGTAGACTGAGAGCAAAGGAGAGATGTTTCCTCTTGGAAATCCTTGACGACGTTAGATGGAAAGAAAGAATAAATGTGCCCAAGCAAATACAACTAACATTGACTCCCACTCTCTGGATACAAGCAGAGTATTTCTAGACAGCTGACAGAGCCAAGTTCTTCCTCAAAGACGTCACCAAAATACAAAATGTCTACTTTGGGTCCACATCATGATATTCATTTACTCATATCACATTAACCTTATTTTTACACAACTGGACAGTGAGCTACAGATGCCATAGCAAATTACCACAAATGGGTAGCTTAAACAATATTTGCAACTAGAAGTCAGAGATTCAAGTACTGGCCAGTCCAGTTTCTGGTGAGGTCTTTTTTCCTCCTTCTTCTAAGGGTTATTCTTATTGTGGTCCCATTTGACACTTACTTTGTGCTTCTGGATAGAGAGATGAAGATGGAGAAGGGGTGGCAGTGAAGGAGAAGGAGTAGGAGAAGGAAAGGGAGAGGAACAGAGAAGGAAGAGATCTGCCTCTCTTTTTCTTTGAAGGACGTCAGTCACACTGGCTTGAGCCTTAACCTCCTAACCTCATTTAATGTGGACAGCCTCCTTACGGTCTATCTACAGCTCAGTCCCATTGGTTAATGAGACTTCAACATATTAATTTGCTCAGTACACGATTCTGTTCATAACAAAGGGGCCAAGGTTCCCTCTCTCTTCCCCTTCCCATTTTGCTTATTTTCCACAGACAGGGAACCGTACAGTCTGATGCTGATTAACTCTGGCATGTGGTGCCGCTTCAGATATTTTTTCAAGCACAAGATCTAAAATGTTTTCCAGTTTCCAATCCGTGAGCTCTCAGAGGTCATATCCTGATCCCGAGCACAGCCAGAATCCTATTAGTCTTCCCCTATCAATTAACCCTACAATTTTTTCCATTTAATTGCCAGGTGTTTTTTCCTTAGGTCAGCAGGCCAGCATCTAGACTGCTGCCCCCAAAGAATATTTTCAGCCACGAATGACATACACACACATACACTCACACAAATATTTCATGGTACTCTGCATAATTATATCCTTAAGCACATTCTGATGTTAGAGCTAAGCACGATTTATGGACACAGTCTCTATCACAGTGCTTTGTTATTGGAATTCCTTTCTCCCATAAGCCAACATCAATATAGAAAAGACCAACGAAACACATGTGATTCCTATTAAGTGTAACACGAAATATGACCCTTAAAAGCAAATTGGTTACTAATTCCCGGAGCTGAGTTTGTTCAAATCCCATTTAAACTAAGTTTCTTGTTTGAAGGAAACATTTAGGAATCAAAATCTAATGGGAAAAATACAACTTAGACTGTTCTGTGCTTAACAAAATCCTTTCTGACTCTTTCTCAGCTTCCAGCTTCAACTTCTGTTGATGTCATCGTTAGTTGAATTCTTCAGGAACCAGCATACTAGTACCACAAATTGCTGGACCCACTGTTCGGTCAATTTGACTTTCAAATCGTACTGTAGAATTAATTTTCCAAGTCTCAAAGTATCCCATTGTTCCTTTGGTACAATTAGAACAGAATTGTCAAGGAAGAATGAATAGCACGGATGTCTCAGTCACATCTAAAAGGTTTCCATTTAGCAAAACACAATTGTCGATTTAACACATTAGTTTCTTCTGACAAGCATAGTTTTCAATGGCACTGGTAAAACTTGATGTGTCATTCTTGGCATTACTTTCACTCTGGAACTTTGACAACATCAACACTTCCATCCCTGTAAAAACTAAGACTTCTATTTGCGCCTGAGACAGACATGCTCACAGACATGCTTTGGAGAGAATACAGAGAGTGCACTTGTGGGACAGAAAATGAAGCCCCCTAAGACTTCACCATGAAATGCACCTTGAGATGGTGGTCTAAGTTAAAACACAATTAAGACTTGAGATTAATTAACCCAGTTTTTAAAACAAGTCTGGGAGTGTAATTTCGTGTAACAGTATAGAAAACAACATGAATTTAGATTAACTATCAGCTCTGGGATTAGATTCCTATAGTAGTCCTATATTAGCATTAACAATAGTAAAACAATACTGGGAAGTAATTATTGTATCCTAGCTTCATGAGGACATCTTCTCATTTGTCCCTGCCCCCATCCCAAACCCAAAATGAAGAAGATAACATTTCGAATGTAATACTTGACAGCTTCTATTATGGTTTCTGTCACCTTTTCGTATATTTCCTAACTGTGCATACTCCAGAAAAGGGCAAGGAATTAATCAGGTTGCCAAAAGAGTTGGGTTACACAGCATTCAGCAAGCACTTCAGCTATGGTATTTGCTCAATTTCTGTGGGGAGTTGTGTGATAGCAGCCTTGAATTTAATATGCCTGGCCCTCTTCCACCTGGACTCAGTTCAAACTCATTGCCTGCAGCTCCCTGCATCCAGAGTGGGAAATCAGTCATTATATTAAGAACGAATGGCAAATGATTGTGGTCCACATTTTTCAGCTGGTATGTTTTCTAACCTGGAGCCATACCAAATTGGAAAACTCTGCAATTCTACAAGCTGGGCATTAGAACTGTGTTGCAGTCTAAATACATTTCTGGTTTGAGGAAGTTGACAAGATGATTTTTTTTCCCCCTTAGCTACTGTGCCGCTGACAGACATCTCCAAGTCAACCACATCATCACCTCCCTTCTCATGCTTTTTCTGTTTCGCAGAGTGTGGGAAGATGGTGTCAGTTCAGTTTAACCGTCAGAATCTATGTAAATATTGACCTGAATTCATTCTATGGACATATGTAAATGGAAGACTATATTCAGTGAAGAAGAAAGAATATCTCTTGCAGATTTTTCTTTCTTTTAAGGAACGCAAGGAAAAGGGGGCAAAGGGAAAGCAACTGCTAGTAGGAAAATGTCCTGACAAGCCTGACCTCGGAAGAACATTGTCAACAAGGACAGCGGCAAGAGATTTACAGTGAGTTCCGAAGCAGAACACACTTTTTATGTGTGACACTGAGTACTAGCATCCAGTGTAATTAAGATCTGGGCTTGACTTTGCTGACAAAACGAAGAATTTCTAAACTTTAGAAAGGAAATCTAAGGGTAGAAATTAAAATGAGGGAAGACACCCGGTAGACTCAACTTTATGACACATTAAAAATGCACCTGAACGCATAAAGTTGTGTGTTAACATTCTTATCATTCGAACCATCTCAAATCATTTAAAAATCTGTAAATGTTCATTAGTAGAAAAATGCTTGCTATTTAAGATAAAGAAAATGTCTTGTATATGGAGAATTTGGAATTGGTTTTATTTGCCTCGTATGGCATAAACTCCTGTAGCATTTACTTAGGAAAGCTAAATAATTAATACTAATAATTGATTATAATAACCAAATCCAATAATTATGTGCAAAGTGACCTCTTTTAAAAATATTCTAGACATGTGAATATTTGTTATTTTTATGTTGGTATGTGCTTTATGAAAAAATATATGTATAGGTATAAACATTGAAGGAGTAGGGTAAGAGGGATGGGGTGAACAGCACTGATATTTAAACCTACAATTCTGTACTTGAACTTTTCAAGATGAGCATAAATTAGCTTTGCAACTCAAAGTGTAATAAAACTAGAAGGAGGAAGAATGTTGAACATTGGATCTGTAATTTACATGTGCCTATCATTTAGGCTTCTTCAAATAAACAATACTTATAGAATACATACATATATATGTATTTGTAATATAGATATATAGATTTTTATAATGTTATTTATACAATATCTACTGTATGTAAACCTACTTAAAATATATGGAGCAATAAATATGGATAGATACACTGGTTGGTTATACAGCAGATTCTGTACAAAGGCAAGCATCTAACATTAGGTTAGATTGACAGACAACCTCAGACAAAACTTTATAAATATTTTTAGTTATATTCTAGGATATATATATAGTGAAACCTGATCATATACAACCGCTTTTTCTTTCTTTCCAACTGCACTCAGCACTCCCAACATGTTCCTCTCTCAAGTCCATGTGTTTTTGTTAGTTGATAGCTTATTAAGTCTAGTTAATATTGCTTGTATACGCATGAGCTATGGACCCATTTGCTGGAGCATGGGAAAGCTACAGTGAGCATGTCTTCAAAAATAAATGCTTCTTCCTCCCCTAGATACTGTTAAGTGCCAACAGCTCTATAGTATGGGATAGGAGGGGTTCATTCATCTACCCTATCTATGCTGTACTTTTGGCTGGCTTCGTCTTGTATAGCTGCTATGTATTCATGAATGGGATAGTCACATTATGTCTAGAAGACAGCACTTCACAGAATTCTTTCTCATTCTCCAGCTTCTATATTCTTTCTCACTTTCCCTTCTTTATGTTTGCCGAGCTTTGGCTCTCGTAATGAGCTGATGTAGACTTCCCATTCAGAGCTGAGGACTCAGTCCCTTATTTGCATCTTCTTCAGCTTTGCTCACTTCAAAAAGAAGCTTTCCTGACCAAGGCTGGTGACAACCCAGGCCTATGAATATGAACAGGAATATTCAAAAGGCAATTTGATAATATGACTATTCAGCAAAACTGCAATAGCAGGTTCTATGCTAGCATCTATGACCTCCCCAGGCATGGGGTTTTGTAGATCACCGGGGCCTCCTGGACCAACAACTCATTAGGGGTGTATTCCATGTCATTCATGTAATAATGCACGTTTTCTGGAAGCAACATTATCCACCCATGCAAAAAGATCCCTTTCAAATTCATTTTAAGCTGCATTTTGAAATTATCTTACCAACTCATGTATAGATCCATATATACACACATATATGTATTATATAATACATATATATGTATATACACACACATATATATATGATATGATATATATGATATCTATGATATATATATATATATCTCCATAGTTTTGGTTAACCTGTCTAGTACCCCTATACCTATCCCTATCTCTACTTTAAGCCCTGGAATTTCTCCCCTCTTTTTCATTTCATGTATACTCTACTATCCCTTCAATTAATTGTTTTAATTAGGTCATAAGACAGTAGACTTCTATAGAAGTTTTCATAGTAGCTTTCTTTGGGTAAGGCTTATTCTCCTCCCCTCCCTGGGCAGAACATTTGAGTCCTACTGTATTCTATACATACTCTTCTTTCCCTCCACTGTACAGTAACAACCCAATCTTTCTTTGTTAATCAGACCAAACACTTGAGCCAGTACGGTAACAGATCAACTTAAGGTCTTTGCATTCAGAGGCATGAGAACCTTAAAATGACCAGCGGCAATTCTTAATGTTCAGTTTAGTGGAACCACAAGTTCATCCTCTAGTAGAATACCTACCTCTGTGACTAAGACTTGTAGACAGCTGGACACAAGGTTGAGAAGACAGGAAAGAAGTCTATGAATACATAGCTCGATACCTCATGTGGAATTGGACTAGATTGTTTGGGACAGTAGTCTAATTATCATAATAGGTCCCATCAGTAGCTTTCATTGGACTTCAATCTTAAATGTAGCATGAAGCACATTGTTCCCTTCTAAGTTAGATTTATCAAGGGGGTTTGTTGACTCGATTGTTCGTAAAATGTTAAAAAAAAAAAGGAACACAGAGAGATAAGTGATTACTTATGTATGCTAATTTTTTGATAGTTGATGAACCACAGTGTGCTTTTGAGTCCAGCAGCATGTTCTCCTTACTTAGTGGTACATGTAAAACATCATCACCACCAGACCTGAGCTCAGGACATACAGATTCAGTCTCTACCCTAGCGCTCGTCCTTTGACAGGTTACCTCATTTCTGTAGGCCTCATGGGAACCATCTCAGTTAGACACCAATCTTTGCATTTCCATTACTTCAACTCATGACATTTTAACAACTTCCCCAAAAGTGAAATATCATATATATGTATATATATACACACATATATATTCAGCTGCTATAAATTTTTGCTTTATTTCCAAAGAGCTCGAGGAGTTTACTTTGTTCCAGACAACATGTTTTTGCAAAACATGAACAGCAAAACAGGATTTATACTCCCACTGGGAGAGGGTCAGTGAGACCCCCTGCAGCAAGAGTCTGCATTCTGAATCACAGGCATCGTAACAGGGCCTCTGTTCCTGAGAGTTGTTTAAGGTGGCCATGACATTTGGTATAGAAATTACTGCCTTTGCTAAGTGAAAAATCAAACTATTGAACCTGTTATTTGCAGGGCTTATGCACGCCGACTTTTGTTCCCAGGAGTACACACTCTATGGTCTCTTTATGCTTCTCCTAGTAACTTAAAACAATGAAGGCATGAGTTACCTGCAATGTGGAAACTGTGGGGGTGGGATCCAAGGTTTTAAGGCAAAGAAAGCTAGTCTAATAGGACATTGTGTGATTTTTTGCCTCGATATTCTGTAGGCTCTACTATGAAAACATCAGAGAACTTGCTGTACAAAACAACCATATTGACTCCAAATAGTAGACTGTTTATAATTACTGCCCTTCTACTCCTCATATATACATTGATAAAACATCACTAAAATAAACAGAGCACCATTTTCTGGTTCTGTAACATTAGACTGTACACATAATCTTGAGTCTAATTGTCTAGTGCAAGAATGACAATGGAAATGGGCACTGCTGAGTATTATTGAGATGATCTTATAATGATGTATATTGGTGAGATTTGTAAACCTTACAATAATGTTACTATTAAAAATTCTGTGTGCTGAATGCATGGTCCTAAAAAGACAGAAAAGTTGCAAGAGAAGTAGATGTCATGTGAAAGGGTTGAACAGGGTTTCTTAGAAATTTTCTCATAGCTATTAGAACTGTCTTCTGTGAGTGGAGATTAAAGCCCATCAATGTACCAAAATGGCAAAGTGATGCCTTCACATGTATGCATGTTTTACCTCAGCTATATTTGGTAGCTGTAGGTAAGACCAATAAAAATGTTACAACACGCACGCACGCATGCACGCGCACGTACGCGCGCGCGCGCGCACACACACACACACACACACACACACACACACACACACACAAAGGAAAAAAATGCTTTGTAAATCTCAAGTGTTTATCTCTACAACCAACAAAACAGTCAAAGATTGTCAGTTCTCCATGTAAAGAATGTCTGATTTTAAGTCAAGACTAGAGATGAAATGTGGGTCCCCATATCTAATCCTGGAAGGGGAAGGGAACAGTGAGACATGGGAAGATAATAGACATGGAATAGAAAGTTTGGAGACAGTTTTGACTGAAGGAGGCGCTAAAGGTAGGAGAACTGTAGATTCAAAGTGCACAGAACATCAGATGCTGTCAGGAGAAACCTCTCAGAACACTTAATGTCTGCTACTACTCCAGCTGGTTCTCGGTCTGATCTGTTAAGAAACGAGTGCATCGGCAGGACGGCATCCGTTTGGGAAAGATTAGATTCTACTCCCTGAGTCATAGATTAATAAGAAGTTCCTGAATGTGGCTTTTATTGAAAACTAGAAGACTCCAGCAGAGAGGATGTTTCTCTGAAGGTTTAGTTTATGTGGCCTAACCTATTCACCTTGCCCCTTAAAGAGGAATCTACTCTAAAAACTGAATTCCCAGCAATGAAGAATAAAAACTTGGATGTTACTGTTGATGTCACTTCTGAAATAATGGTCAACTGTGTCCATCTACCAGCTTAGCTTCCAACAACACCTCACACATACTAGGAAACTGATCCTGAATGTCAGGCCTACTGATTCTTTCACTGTACTAGGATTATCCAGCTAAAACCTAACTAGCCATTGCTACTTTTTTTTTTTTTTTTGGTTCTTTTTTTCGGAGCTGGGGACCGAACCCGG
Source organism: Rattus norvegicus (assembly GCF_021556685.1). Lineage (NCBI taxonomy): Eukaryota > Metazoa > Chordata > Mammalia > Rodentia > Muridae > Rattus > Rattus norvegicus. The sequence goes on from NC_141551.1 coordinate 49,791,103, forward strand.
GGCCTTGCGCTTCCTAGGTAAGCGCTCTACCACTGAGCTAAATCCCCAGCCCCGCCATTGCTACTTTTAATCATCCATGATTTCCCCCTCTACATGATAGTCTATATTCTTTCTAGAGTTCAAAGTCCTGTGTTTGAGCGCTCCCTCCTTTCCATCATTTCCTGACACTCACTCCTCAATATCAAAGCTGCTGTACAGTCACGGCCCTGTTTGGATGGGTTAAGCTTTGTTCTGCGTCAGCGCCTTCCAGAAGCTTCTTTGTCTAGGTGTGCCCTGGTTCCTGTTTACTTGCTTCAAGTTTCAGAAAGGAACGCTTCAGAGAAATGATAGTCCCTGCTAGTACTTGGCATCTCTATTGTTTTCTCTTTCAGCCTATAGCTTTACATCTTCATAGCCATTTTCCTACCACATTCAAGGATATAGTTAGCTGTGTTCTAGATTAAATCCCGCTTTCAAGACACTACTTCTTACTCAGTTATGCGATTTTTTTTCCTTAGCAAATTTGAAGAAATATATGTTCACCCACAGTAGGACATTAATGACAGACCAAAAAAATAGTTCTACCTAAGTCCAGTTCAATGAACCGATGAGTTTACCTGAGTTACTTCAGTAATGTAGATGACACAGAGGCAGCTGGGACACTGAAAGCCCCAACCCCCAACATGGGTGATGATTCACAAACAACACTCCATTTCTATCTGGAAATGGATATATACTATACAGACAGTTTTGTAGAAAAGGGTCTCCTGTCTTGGATTTTTTTTCCTTCTAAAATCTCAATAAGAATTCTTGTGAATCCTTTTTTGTTGTTCCACAACCTTCAACATTCATTAGCTTCTTGAGTATTATTAGCCTTTCTTTTTTCTCCAAGAGAGAGTGTTTTATTTCAGAAGAAGCAACTACACACCAGTGCATAGGTCTTGAAATAAAATAGGACCTGAAACAAATATTTTTAATGAAAAATAAGAAAACTACAAATACACCATTGCAATAATTCGCCTACAACTAAGAATATTCCAAGTATTGGTAATGATTACTAGTTTCCCCTTAAAAGAGCAGCAACATTTTCAGTGTGTAGGACTGAGAGTAAGCAGTGTTGAATTTGTTTAATTACGTCTCATGAACTGGACAACTAGCAGCCTGAGATTGTAGGTTACCTTTCTCTCTCTATCAGATAGCTAACGTTTAGCAGAGAGTTGTCCACACTTACTGCGTGGGTTTTATTTTCAGCGTTAGTGAATTAAGGAAATTTAAAATATCAAGCTCTTTGTCTTATGTTTTCAAAACCACATGCAGTTCTTACTTGTCTGCTCAATTTTCATGCTTTATAAACTGCAGGGCAACACATTATAAGACAGGGAAAATTCCCTTGTCCTTATAAAGCAAGTCATGATAAACAAAACCCCAACCATAATGGATTTTCTCCCTATGTACACACTTTTCTTCACCTCATATTGATACGGGATATGATATCATATAAGCATCCTTCCAGCTCTCAGCAGGGGAGGCCACACAGTGAAGAAGATATACTCAGCATCCAGAATGTCTGCTGCTGTGTCTTGACTGAGTTCCTTATTCACTTAGCATTTGAATGAGAACAGAGCTGACTTCCATCGTTGTTGTGAGGTGCTGTATTGATCACTTTTCTGTTGTTGTGATGAAACACTATGACCTAAGGTCTTAACCAAGAGTTTATTTTGACTTATGGTTTCAGGGTGTGAGTCCATAGTGATGGGGGAAGCATTTCAGCAAGTGGTGGGTGCAGGAAGCTGATTGATCCCATCTTCAATTACAAACATGAAGCAGAGAAAGCCAACTGGCAGGGGGTGAGGCTATAAGCTCTCACAGCCTGCCCTCAATGACTTACTTTCTCCAGCAAGGGTTCATATCCTAAATGATCCATATCATCCTCCAAAGTGCCACCAACTATGGACCAAGTATTAAAATATCTGAACCTATCAGGGACATTCTCATTCAAAACACTGCTGATGGCATTAAGACTAGGTGTTTATACCATGCAAGGTATCAGTAAGATGGATGAGAGAGGCAGACAAGGATTTCAAATGATAGATGATGTTGAGAACATTTTGGAAATAGACTGAGGCCCAGAGCACAAGAGGAGGAATGGTAAGAAGAAAATCTGAAAGCAAAAAGTGTTGGAAGCCACATATAAACTATGGAGTTTGTGTTAGGGACAAAAACAAGTAATCTGGAAATTGACTCATCAGGTTCTGAGCAAAAAGGTTAGGGTAGTAAACCTATTCTACAATCTGCTGATGTCAACACACTAATCTTCTAGAACTTTCCTCCACCCTTCTCCTAGACTTCTTGTTTTGGTAGAATCATTTCACTCTGGCTCTAAGGGCACTGTGATCCATGACTTTATAACTGAAGAATTATTCTTCCTATGCACTGAGATTGGTTCAAAATTTACCTGTGATCCAAGCTGCTGAAAGATATCATTACCATCAGCAGGAATATTTTTTTCCTGCAAAATTTGAACCTGGAAGGTACATCATTCCTCCACAGTGTCTAGAAAGATGGCCATGTGGAGAACAGGGTCCCAGTGAAGTTATTCTAGTGGCATTCAGAGCACCCAGCCCTTGAGATTTACATGAATATGGAAGAAAGTTTTTTCCTGGAGTGTGATTTTTCAGTCCCTTGTATTAGAGGGAATCTTAATTGATAATGTCCCATGCCTCCCCTCTCCAGTGGTGGGTGTTAGACCAATGGTTATAGATGAAAAAAATTGTAAATGTGTGTGTGTGTGTGTGTGTGTGTGTGTGTTTCCTTCCATATACATATACAGAGAGAACAGGCACTTGAGAGAATCATGTTCATGGTTGCTGTGACTATTCGTCTTATCGTCAGCATCATTTTTAAATCAAAAAAGAGAACAAATTTCCCCTCAATTTTTTGTACCTAGAAATTTTAACCTATTAAGAGCATTAAATGTCAAGACAAATTTTTATTTGATTATGAGTTTCCGTCTTTTTACTCTCACTTTCAGAAGTTAGTATGAAGTATAACAATAATGAAAACAGGCTAACTCGTTCATGTACATCTTAAAAATCTACTTAAAATACCAAGCAGTTAAAGGGGACAACGTTAGCACGCTCTTCATTGACAGGAGACATACTGTGACTCACATAGACTAGTTTTTAACTTGCGAAACAACCTGAGTCGTAAACAATCTGTCTTTGTTAATGAACAGTAGCAGCTAATGCTTATAGATAGAAAGCTGTAAAATCTTGACATGTATTAACTAATTTAGCCACACCTATATTCATTCAGGTCTACAACTTTATGTCTGACTTCTGACTGTGGAAACTGAGTCACTTCTAGGGTAAATAACTTTCTTTGTCTCTTACTAGAGTAGTATTGCCACAGCACCATATGCCCAGGCACTCATTCAGAGAAAAGGAATAAGTGAATAAAAAAATAGACGAGTCTTTCCTATTCCCACTGCTGGGAAAAGCATGGCAATTGGACAATCTTTGTGACTCTTCAGCAGAGCAGCCATATTCTTTTAATTTCTTGGTTACTGTCTAATTATCAACTAGATTCCTTGTAGAAATTCCGCTCACAATTTCCGGTCTCCCAGGCACAATTCAGTTCAGTGCAAAGACAATTTACGGAAATGAAAACCTTGCTAAATGTTATCCTGGTAAACTGGAGGGCTGTGAGTTTCCTGCATCGTCTACTGGTACTAAGGGAGTAGTTGAGTCACTAAGAGAATCTGCTTCATTATAGGTACTGAAGTCTAGCGTCTGTAACATTTGCTGTGCCAACTGAAATGGAATGCCAGGCATCAGCCTATGGATTTCCGGTGAAGAGCTTACCTAGATGCCAGTAACAGTTCACCCAGCTTGCATTTATAATCTTTAGTATTGGGTGGGATAGGTGGCAGGGTAATTACTAATCTGACATGAATGAACACTTAACCATGATGGCACAGCATTTTCCAGTTGAATTTGCACCTAAATTTGTGCCTCTCGGTTAGCACAGAAATGCTAATCAAGTCTCATGCAGACAGCAATTTAAAAATCAATTTCTGGGGGTTGGGGATTTGGCTCAGTGGCAGAGCGCTTGCCTAGGAAGCGCAAGGCCCTGGGTTCGGTCCCCAGCTCCGAAAAAAAGAACCAAAAAAAAATCAATTTCTGGGTGCATGGAAATACAACATTTAATTCTTGACTGATGTCACTGGTGTGGGAGGGGTCATATCAACTACTATCTAAAAATCAGATGATTCCTGTCACTAATTGTAACGCATCTCTCTGCCACAGAAGGCCTGCTCTCCCTTTAGAGGTGCCCTGCTTTGAGCTCATCAATCATTTCTTGTAGCCTTGAACGTGAATAGGCATCCATCTGTTCTTAAAACAGTGTCCTGAGTTGGGCGTAGAGAACATTTGTAATTCCTGCACTCAGGAGGAAGAAACATTGGCTCCAAGTTTGAAGCCACTGTCACTTGTACAAAAATACCCTAGGTTAAAGAGGAGGAGAAGGAGAGAGGAGGAGGAGGGGAGAGGAGGAGGAAGAGGAGGAGAGAGACTGGAATGACACAATCTCCCAAATGCTTTCTTTAGAATCAGTGGAAGTGAACTTAGGTTTGTTTATTTCTTTATATAAAACTGCTCAGTCTTGAGATTGAAAGCAGGGTACCCCAACTGGGTGCTCTGACTCTGCTACTCTTCAGCCTTTGATTGTATCTGTGATGTTGACACAAGTCATGCTATAGAGAAACTGAGAAGCACTTCTTGGGCGTTTCTCTTCTATTCACTCAAGTTTTCAAAATGTTTCCTGTGCCTGCTGTGGGTGTGACTTCGAAACTCTCACATGACACTCCTGTAGCTATCTTTGCCAGAGGGTAAAAAGCTATACTGTACACCTTTCAATAACATGACCTTTTTTAAACACAATTTTTTTCTTTCTGATATTTTAATTTCCCCCAGGTGAGATCTGAATAGGAGAGCAGTCTCACCAGGCCATGTGTTAAACTTTTGTTACCAAGTTCTGTAGTCTTTAAACTTTAATTTCCAAATCCCATATATTATTCTGAAAAATAGTCAGCGCCTTATACTTAGCATCTCTTCGCTCATCCATCTCTGATAATGTCCCCATTCATGTGAGCATTAAGAACTTAAATGTCTATTTCTATTTAAATATAGTCATGTACTTTCGTCTATTTCTTATGTTCTCCTTAGTCAACTGGGCAGGAGGAGCTTTGCCTTCCACTGATTCCACTGATTTGCCCTCCCACCTTCCCGCCCTGACAGCAGTCACCCTAAGAGTAATCCCTGGGGTGTTAGCCATTGGGAAAGGCTAATAGACTGGATTCGTGAGGCCTTTTCCTCTTGGGAGAAGCTGTGATATGAGTGTACATAATTAGCGTTTCTCTCCTATCACGTTGGTCAGTCCTTCTTACACATTTGCTCACTTAGACAAGCTTCCTTTGCTATTGTTGCTTTGTTCTGTACTACTTGCCACATCCATTTGGTTACAGCCTGCTTCTTTGACCTTCTTCTTATGGTCCTAGCCAGGCTTCAACTGTCTTGATCACATTGGTAGCATCTTTCTCGTATCTCTGTGTCTGGTCATTGTTTCTTGATTGTATGGCAATGCCATTCACTTTTGATTTGCCTAGCCCTTTTCCTGTTTTGTTTTGTTTTGTTTTTTTAACATTTTGACATTTATGAGCATGATGATCCTGGGAGTTCCCAGTGGTTACTATAACCTCTTCTGTTAAAATGAGGGCTATCTCAAAATAGTATGTGGCAAAAGTTCAGATTGTATGTAGAGATCAATTGACCATGGAGTAATGATGATTTACAAGACAAATCCCTATCCTTAGGGCTCAAGTAACATCCATGAAGAGGAGGTGGACTGGTTGTAAGAGCCAGAAACCAGGCCACCTGCTATGTAATAGTGTCTTCTAAAATTAAAGAATAGAAAATAAATGAACTGGGGGATGGGGTGGGTCTATAAAGAGTTGGGGGTGTATGTGGTCAAGATGACTTGTATAAAATTCTTAAAAACTTAATAAAATATGTTCTCACCAGGAGACATAGACTATCAAATAAAAGTCCTAGTAACAGGCAGGAGGAAAACCCTTTTCATTTGTTGGTCAGGGTTATCTAAGAAACTCCTAAAAATGATACAGGGTATTGCTGTTCCCCTTGGTTGAGTCCCAGAGGGTGAAGGTAAGTCCCCACTGCTGTAGGCACTATTTGCTTCAGACATAAGAACGTTGCAAACTACCAAGGGAGGGAAGTAGACAATAGTCATACTTATCTGTGAAGCCTATGGTTTGCAAAAGGTTCAGCATGGGAAGGCATCCCTGAGGGTACAATAGTAGCATTCACATCTTAGCATTAACCAACAGTTGTCTAATTGGACTTAATGGCCATTCATCAGGGGAGGAGTCATACCTGATACTGGAAACCTAGGCAACTGCTGGGGTTAGTGAGGTCATGGATTTTAGATGAGAACTTACTACATCATTTACTAAACCAGCACGTTTCCCAGTTGAATTCTGCTTACTTATTCTTAAACCCACAGATAAGTATAGCTTCCAACTCTCACCAAAGAATCTTCTATTTGTAGTGGAGAACATTACAGAAAACTGTACATGTGAAAATGTAGAGAACTTACCACTGAGCGTCCAGTGCCTCCTCTCTCCCAGTGGCTATATCTACAACAGAAGTCTTGCACATAAGGCTCAGGGAACGTCCTGAAAGAAGAGGCAGTAAGAATGTACCGCTACAGAACCAAAAAGCTGCCATGAGACTGTGTCTCTGAGAAATGACAGGGAAGCTTTGCCTGTGATACCTGGACAATTTGGCTGTCTAAATAAGAGCTCAACAATGCTAATATCAACAGGCATGCTAATTTGAAATGGGGACAGCTCACTGAGTCCCGCCCCACGTGTGATAGTTGATCTTGATGGACAGGTTGTTTGGTTGAGAATCATGTAAAAGATGAATAAGTCCCTTCCCTTCCATGTCCATGTGGGCATTCCCAGGACTAAGGGGTGAGGACCCATCCTCATCGCAGGCAGCACCATCCCATAGACTAGGGGCTCGCAGCACAATGAACAGGGCTAAAAGAATGGGCATCCTCTCTCCCTTTCCAGGCAGTAAAATTGTGAACTGTGCTGTCCCATAATGTCCTGCCTGTCATAAGGATTAAAGCTTTCGATACTGTGAGCCAAAGGGCATCTTGCCTCCATTGATTGCAATGTCAGGTATGTTTTGTGCTTTACATCACTGTGATGGGGAACCTGACTAACACCACTTCTCGATCTCTAGCACTCTTGTCAGAAGAAGCTCATCAACGCTGTCTTGAGCTCTTTCTATCCTTCTTGCTTTCTTTAACTTTCTCCTTTGCCAGTAGGTTTTGTCCTGTGGGCTGAGAGGGTTTTTTCCTTTTTTTTTTTATTCTTATTGGATTTTTTAATTTACATTTTAAATGTTATCCCCTTTCCCAGTTTTCCCTCCAGAAACCTGCTATCCCATTTAATCCCCTGCTTCTATGAGGGTGCTTATTCACTCACTGACCCATGCCCTCCCACCTTCCCGCCCTGACATTTTCCTACATTGGACCATAGGACCACGGGCCTCTCCTCCTATTGATGCCTAACAAGGCCATCCTCTCCTACATATGCGGCTGTAGCCATGGGTCCATCCCTGTGTTCTCTTGGGATAGTGGTTTAGTCCCTGGGAGCTCTGGGGTACTAGTTGGTTGATGTTGTTGTTTTTCTTATGGGGATGGAAACCCCTTCAGCTACTTAAGTTCTTTCTCTAACTCCTCCATTGGGTACCCCATTCTCAGTTCAATGGTTGGTGTGAGCATCTGTCTCTATGTTTGTCAAGCTCTTGCAGAGCCTTTTAGGAGACAGTTATATCAGGCTCTTGTCAGCATGCGCTTCTTGGCATCTGCAATATTGTCTGGGTTTGGTGTTTATATATGGGCTGGATCCCCAGGTGGGATAGTCTCTAGATGGCCTTTCCTTCAGTCTCTGCTCCACATGTTGTCTCCATATTTCCTCCTGTGAATATTTTTGTTTCCCATTCTAAGAAGGTCTGAAGCATCCACACTTTGGTCTTCCTTCTTCTTGAGCTTCATGTGGTTTGTGAATTTTACCTTTGGTATTCCGAGCATTGGGGCTAATATCTGCTTATGAGTAAGTGCATACCATGTGTGTTCTTTTGTGATTGGGTTACCTCACTCAGGATATTTTCAAGTTCCATCCATTTGTCTAAAAATTTCGTGAAATCGTTATTTGTAATAGCTGAGTAATACTCCATCATGTAAATGTACCACATTTTCTGTATCCATTCCTCTGTTGAAGGGCATCTGAATTCTTTCCAGCTTCTGGCTATTATAAATAAGGCTGCTATGAACATAGTGGAACACGTGTCTGTTATATGTTGGAGCATCTTTTGAGTATATGCCCAGGAGTGGTATAGCTGGGTCCTCAGGTAGTACTATGTCCAATTTTCTGAGGAACCTCCAGATTGACTTCCAGAGTGGTTGTGCTAGCTTACAATCCCACCAACAATGGAGGAGTGTTCCTATTTCTCCACATCCTCACCAGCATCTGCTGTAACCTGAGTTTTTGATCTTAGCTATTCTGACTGTTATGAGGAAGAATCTCAGGGTTGTTTTGATTTGCATTTCCCTGATGACTTAGGACATGGAACATTTCTTTAGGTGCGTCTCAGCCATTCAATATTCCTCATTTGAGAATTCTTTGTTTAGCTTTTACCCCATATTTTAATAGGATTATTTGACTCTCTGAAGTCTTCCTTCTTGAGTTCTTTGTATATATTGGATATTAGCCGTCTATCAGATGTAGGATTAGTGAAGATCTTTTCCCAATCTGTTAGTTGCCATTTTGTCCTATTGACAATGTCCTTTGCCTTACAGAAGCTTTGCAATTGTATGAAGTCCCATTTGTCGATTTTTGATCTTAGAGCATAATCCATTGGTGTTCTGGTCAGGAAATTTTCCCCAATGCCCATGTGTTCAAGGCTCTTCCCCACTTTCTCTTCTGTTAGTTACAGTGTATCTGGTTTTATGTGGAGGTCCAAAATTCATTTGGACTTGATCTTTATAAAGATCAAGGCAATGCGAATGGATCAGTTTGCATTCTTCTACATGCTGACTGCCAGTTGAACCAGAACCATTCGTTGAAAATGCTGGGTTTTTTTCCCCCCAACGGATGGTTTTAGCTTCTTTGTCAAAGATCAAGTGATTATAGGTGTGTGGGTTCATTTCTGGATCTTCAGTTCTATTTCATTGATCTACCTGACTCTTTCTGTACTAATACAATACAGTTTTTAATCATTGTATAAATCACAGTAATATAGTTGGAGGTCAGGGATGGTGATTCCCCCAGACATTCTTTTATTGTTGAGGATAGTTTTGACTGTCCTGGATTTTTTGTTATTTCAAATGAATTTGCAAGTTGCTCTTTCTAACTCTGTGAAGAATTGACTTGAAACTTTGATGAGGATTGCATTGAATCTGTAGATAGCTTTCAGCAAGATGGCCATTTTCACTACATTAATCCGGCCAATCCATGAGCATGGGAGATCTTTCCATCTTATGAGATCTTCTTCAATTTCTTTTTATAGAGAGTTGAAGTTCTTGTCATACAGATCTTTAACTTGCTTGGTTAGAATCATCCCAAGGTATTTTATATTATTTGTGACTATAGTGAAGGTTGTCATTTCCCTAATTTCTTTCTCAGCCTGTTTATCCTTTGAGTAGAGGAAAGCTACTGATTTGTTTGAATTAATTTTATACCCAGCCACTTTGCTGAAGTTGTTTATCAGGTTTAGGAGTTCTGTTGTGGAATTTTTTTGGGTCACTTAAGTATACGATCATATATCATCTGGAAATAATGATATTTTGACTTCTTCCTCTCTGATTTGTATCCCTTTGACCTCCTTTTGTTGTCTGATTGCTCTGGATAGGACCTTGAGAACTATATTGAATTGGTAGGGAGAGACTGGGCAGATTTTAGTGGGATCACTTAAAGCTTCTCTCCATTTAGTTTAATATTGGCTACTGCTTTGCTGTATATGACTTTTACTATGTTTAGGTGTGGACCTTGAATTCCTGATCTTTCCGAGACCTTTATCATGAAGGGGTGTTGAATTTTGTGAAATGCTTTCTCTAGCTTAGAGTTCCTAAGATGACTCAGAACTTATCTTCTTTGCTGCAGTCTCTGTCGTCACTGCACTGCTCACAGAGCAGAGTTGGAGTTCCAGAGCTCACCCAAATGCAGACTTTGCCCACATCCCTTCTTTCTCAGCAATGGTATGGCCATCTGATTGCAGTTTTTTAAGTCACCGAGGCCTTTATTCCTTCTTTTCTCACTTCCTGTGTGGTGTTTTGTCTACTAGACACATATTATAAATATGTAGACATGTAGATAATATGAATATCTATTACAAATGGAAATAAACATAAACAGGTAAATATACAACACAAATCCTTCTTGCTGACTTGGCAATTCTCAATATTTGGTTAACATACTCCTTCAGTCAAAGGTTTTCTTTACTGCTCATTATAGTATTAAGCATTTATTTTTCTGTGCTCAAAACATATTGTCCGTATCAAATAGGAACGTTGGCTCTACTAGTCAGACAGTTTCTTCTCAAAACACTGAGCAGGAAGTGTATAAATGCATCCTGTTCATTATATATTCCATTTGTATTTCTCATAAGAAGACTGGCAAAATCCCACTAGAGCAGACTGGGGGTCAGTGTTCTACCCTATTGTTTCAGAGCCATGCCTCACGTCCCTGACAGAAACAGTGGGCAGGCAAAAACCAACAGGACACACGGCTGAATCTAGTGGCAGTGCAGGAAACAGATAAGTGGACAAGCTTAAATAAACAATGTCAAATATGCATGCACCCTCCCTCATCCTCTTCTTCCTGGTTCTCCTGTTCTTCATGTTCTTCTCTTCTTTTTCTTCTTGTATGCAATTTATGTTCTTCTCTTTTAGCGTATCATCTTTAAGGTCATTTTAAAAGTTTTGATCCTTTTATCTCCCAGTTGACACAATTACGAATGGCAGTACATACTGAGTAGTCTTTATGAATGTTTATCGTGTGGTACTGCGGTGGACATTTGCCGCCGTGTCTGTTCTAGCCACGCCACAGCCTTAGGAGGTAATTGCTGTGCCATTTGCTTTGTCTTGCATGTGGCAGAGCTGATGGGGCTCTAAAGGACACAGGATGGTGCTTTCCAATGAGCTGAAGACAGTGAGATTTAGATCATCAACGTCAGGTCTTTCACCCAGCGCCCCTCTTTCTCCAAACCACAGACCTCCAAATCTTCCTTTCAGAATCTCTACCCTGACTTGCAGTCCCTTACTGCCCTACTGGAACCTTCTCAGTGTTCTTATGTGAGCTGCATGTGAAATGAGTAACACACATGATGCTTACTTTGTACTTCTTGTTCCATAAGGTCTGTAAGACACAGGCGCTCTTTAGAAGCCTGGCTACACTTTTCGCCTAATTCCAGTGGCTGGTCTCGTGGGGGGGGGTGGGCAGCAGGTTGGTTTCACTGAGTTTTCCTCCCTCTGGAACTATCACTTGGGTGATGCCGTCAAGTGCTGCATCTGGCATGCACACTCCAGTCTATAATGACTTCATCTTTTTGAACGTACATTGCTAACTGTTACTGTATCAGCAGTTGGAACTGACACGGAGCTCCGTTCTGCTTGATCATTTTGCATGGATGCCATAGTTGGGTTGGCCTTACAGGCCAGGAGGTGGCAAAGAGATAGCTTTAAAAATGCTGTTTGTTCTGTGTGGTATAAAAATGGGGCTTTAACATGTTTAGTTAGAAAATTACAATCAATATGATGTTCATTAGCAAGAACAGATATTTGCATCAAAGACAAGGTGGGGCTGCAGAAGAGAGGGAGAATGGTAGGTAATGAGTTTGAACCTGTGAACCAAGCTAGCAATTTGTGCAGCTGCACGGAATGCATGGGTGTCTCCTTCATTCCCTTCTTTGATCCTGGTTTGGAATAAATCGTTACTTAATGAAACAGATAAGTGTCTACTTTAGTAAGGAACCTTAAAGACAAATCTGCTCCGCTCAATGCAGGAATGTAAAACACCGTTTTTAGTTTACAATTTTAAAAATAGGATCTATCAACAACTCAAAGTAAAAGCATACTGAAAATAAATTGGACTTCGTATTGAGTAAAAGAAATATTTTGAAGGTCTCTTTGGAGACGTAGGCCATTTATTTAGGATTCATTTGTCATTGTCTATATTAAAATTATTTATTTTACTTTTTCACACACATAAGACTGTGTCAGCCTTCATAAAGCAAATGAAATGGGCTTCTGTCCCCTGGGATCACAGAGTGGAACAAACACTGTTGAAAGTATGCCCAGGAAGGGTGTATTTAAACACTCCAGTGAAAAAAGCCCAAGATGTGTTTACGGGGTCCATTGCTGATTCTCTTCTACTTAGATTTTAATGAGAGATGATCATTACAACCTGGGCCGGTGAGGTACTTACAGGAAAGACCCTTGCTGCCAAACCTGAAGACCTGAGTTCCATTCGTGACACCCACACAATGGAAGGAGACGCTACTCTTGCATGCTGTCCTTTGACCTTCACCTGTGGCATGTATGAACCTCTCTCTCTCTCTCTCTCTCTCTCTCTCTCTCTCTCTCTCTCTCTCTCACACACACACACACACACACACACACAAAGTAAAATTAAGAGTATAATAAAAATTAATTTTTAAAAGAAGACATAAGCAGGGAGGGCTGGAGAGATGGCTCAACAAGTAGGAGTACTTGCTGTGCAAGCATGAAGCCATGAGTTCAAATCACGGCACTCACATAGAAAGCCAGACATTCTCCTACAACTCCAAGGCTGTGGAGGTAGAGACAGGAGGATCTCTGGGGTGAGCCAGCTGCCAGCCTAAATCCAGTTTCAGTGAGAACTTGTCCTGTGGGAAGAAGAGCAGGGTCATAGAGCAGGACACTGACTGTCCTCCTCTGGCCTCTCCACATGCTTGGACACAGTGTGAAATGACAACCTTCACTATAGTCACAAATAATATAAAATACCTTGGGATGATTTTAACCAAGCAAGTTAAAGATCTGTATGACAAGAACTTCAGCTCTCTGTAAAAAGAAATTGAAGTGTTCTTATTTCTCCACATCCTCACCAGCATCTACTGTCACCTGAGTTTTTGATCTTAGCCATTCTGACTGTTGTGAGGAGGAATCACACACACACACACATACACACACACATACACATACACACACATGCACACATACACTCACACACATGCACACACACATACATACATACATACACACATACACCCACACACACTACATAAGAAAGCGTCATCACGTATGTATGATATGTATGATAATTTTCCTTCCATTTTGCTATGAAAAACTTGAGCATTAAAGTGTACTTTCCAGAGAAAACTGAATGCACAGAAAAGAAGCTAAGCAAAGAGTACGTAAGGACTGCCTTAATGGTCATAAATGTCTTTAATCCATATCTATCATGGAAAGATTGTATTTTTCCTGTAATTTTAGTATATAGTTTGTTGGATACAAACATCTGCATTGACAGTCATGGTCTTTCAGAACTCGAAGTACATTTTCCTAGGTCCTCTGGCATTAAAAGATTTCTGTCAAATAATCTGATGTTATTCTAAGGATCCGACCTTTATAAATGACTTGACCTTTTTCTCTCGAAGTCTTCAATACTTTCTTTATTCTATGTTCTTAATGTTTTTTAAAAGATTTATTTATTTTTATTTCATGTATGGTGTCCCTGAACGTATGTCTGTGTGCCATGTGTGTGAAATGCCCACAAAGGTCCGAAAAGGCCCTGGGAACCCTTGGGACTCGAGTTACAGAAGAGCATGAACCACCGTGTGGGTGTAGGGAATTGAACCCAGGTCTTCAGAAAGAGCAGTCAATGCTCTTAAGGACTGAACCATCTGTTCATCCCTAATGCTTTATAATATTCCGTGGAGAGTTTCTTTTCTGGGTGCTTATTTGTTCCGTAGCCTCTTATAACTGACTGGGACTAAATCTCTTTCTCTATATGTGGGACATTTTCTTGCTTGATTTTACTGGAGATAATTCTCTATGCCTTGGCTGTAGCATCGTTTTCCTTCTTCTACACCCATAATTCAAACGTCTGGTCTCGTCACGGTATCGCAGAATGCTCCTGAGCTCACGCATGCGCGCAATTCTCGTTTTCCTTTTCTATTTCAATTCTTTTGCTTTGCCTTCCGTCCCTGTGCTCTCTTTTATGATGATCCGTTCGGCTGCTGAGGCTTCCGCTGAGGTTTTTTTATTTGGCTTATCGAGCTTTTCATTCCCAGCATCTTTTCAGTTTGGGGTTTTCCTTAGCGAGTTGAACTCTTCTTTCGAGCCTTGTGTTGACTTTCTGTTTCACTCATCTTTGTCCTCGGCATCTCTGAGTCGTTTGAACACAGCTATGCTCGTTCTTTGAAACTCTTTATCTGGAAGTTCTCTCATGACGTTTTCATTAGGGACTGTTTCTACGGGATTTAGACATTTGGGGAGGAAACGTGTTATTTTGGCCTTTCATGTTGCTTCTATTTCTGGGCTGGGATCTGAACATCTGGAGTTAATTTGTCAGTTGAGTTTTTCTTTCTTTCCTTTTTTTTTTCTTCAAGTCACTGGGGTCCCCCCCCTTTCAACAGAGGTGTTCACGCTGTTCAAGGGGAGGATAATGTATGGCAGGGTTGGAATGCCAATTTCCTCTTTGTCTGGTATTTAGGGTTCCACCCTCTGTCCTAGATGGTCTGCTTGTCAGCTACAGTTTAAGTCTGTAGAGACTTGGTAACGGAGACTGGAACAAGTTTCTCCTGGCAGTGTGGTGTGGTCCTAGAGCTCAGGGCTGACGGGGCAACTAGAAGGTCATGGCAAGGCTCTGGTAAGTCTTAAAGGGAGGGAGAGGAGCTGGGAGGAGGTGTCAGTCACTGGCAAGCACCTGGGATTTGGGGTGGTGGGGGACTGCGAAGGGGTGCAGGTAACTCACCTGGGTCTGAAGGTCACATTAGACAGCTGCTCCCAGAATTCTGCCTGTGGTCCCGGGCTCTACACAGTAAAAATGTTTTGCATAAATCTTTATTTGCTATTTCTACCTAAATGTCCTCCAACATGTTGCCGTTGTACCCGGTCTCCGTAAATGGCAACACTATCGTGAGTGGCAAGGCGTTTGATTTCAAAACATGTCCAGATTCATTCATTTTCTCTGTCTGGGCCACCAGCATTCACTAGTCAACCCCCATAACTGCCCCCATGGTACATATCTACTGAGAACCCTCCAGGGACTTGGAGTTTCCACCACAGACAGCCCTGACCCCGTAACGGCTATACATGGGCTGGGTCTCCTCCACTTGTTCCACCTTCTTTTCTGTGACTCTCCCATGACTCCTACTTCAAAATCCCTCATTCTTTCCCCCTCAAACTCTACTTTTCTCAGTCAAAAGCACTTTCTATGTTGATGTTTTCTTGTGATCTTTTCTCGCCAATTCCTTCGTAGTGTTTGAAGAAACATCTTACTTCTTCTGTATTACCTTTTCTGACTGAACAAGTGTTCCTTAGCCTGTCTTTCCACCCCTGACGTCATGTTCTGTAGGATAACGTCTTTCGTTGTTTTCTGCAACACTTAAGTCATCCCAGTCTCTGGATTTAATTGTGATTCTGATGCTCCACGTGTATCTCCCATTCAACGCGGGGTCACTTTAGAGCAGGGTTCTCCAGTCACTTGTTGACCCCAATATTTACAGTAGCCTCTACTTCGCAGAACATTCGTGGTGAGTGGTTGGCCAACAGACGGAAACGACTTCTGGAATATTGACTTTCTTGGAGTTACAAATACAAAGTGAGTTTGGTAAAAACCAATTTCCAAGAATACGCAGTTATAAAATGTGGGAAGACATTTCGGAGACCAACTATGTATCAATGAGAATAAGTATCCACACCGAATCCCGGGATAGTTTCAGTTTATGTCTGCATAAAGGAGTCATGGGCAGAGGTTGCAAAGCTAATTTTATTTTCCACCATAATTTTTTTTCCTTTGTTACTATGGATAAGTGAATTCAGCTTTCTGGAAAAGTAGTTAAGTAGCAGGAAAAATAATACATTGTATACATACACGCATACCTGAATACATACACATATACAAACATATATAATAAAGCTGTTAGTAAAAGTGAAGTCCCAAGTAAAGTTCCCTGATCGGGCTGACCGTTCTAGTTGCATAGGTGTTTGATGAGACATCTACAGTTTGGAACTGAGCAAACTTTGAGTAGCTTCCTTAAGCCAGCTGTGTGATATTTTTATTTTTGAGTTAATTAGAATAAAGTGATCTATATTTTTTTAAAGAATTCACACCGGGAAGTATCAGGTAAACAACATTAATATTAATATTAATAACAGGAAGTATCAGGTAAATAACATTAATATTAATTCATCAATAGCATTAAAGGGCTAGGCACTGTTTTTTCTTTAGATGACACAAAGGGGGAACTAGGCTGCTGAAGTGCTGCCCAGGATTTTTCTGCTTTCTTACACAATTTATAAAAACAGATGAAGCTGTAGGGTGACCTGATACTTAGCCAAGGGACTAACATCATTATTACTCACTTAAGCAGGGTCTCTAGTCCCATTGTCTTTGCAATTACTTCAGAAATGAGAGATGAGAGCGTGAAGCTAAACTGCTATAGTAAGCCAGCTACAGCTGGAGCCCATTACCGGCAAGATTGGGGATGCAGGAAAGAGCAGTGGGAGGCTGCAGTTATCACAACTGAGAGCCAATCGGAGGTCAAAAACTCCAGGCTGAACCGTAAGTGCAGTCAGCAACACTTCCTGACTTGACGCTGTGAGCATCCAAGAATCACACACCACTCCATTTGTTAGTGCACTTCCAAGTCCACGCATGTCTAGAAATGGAAGTCAAAATGGTGAGTGACCTTCGAATTGGGGAATACAAACAAGTATAAAATTGAATCTAACAAGCATTAAAGCACAGCGAGGAAGACTGGGCTTAGGCAGAAATCGCTGGAAACAATATGTAAAGGTTTCACTGCTAGGATTGAGGTTTCTCCTAAATTTTATAAGCACCAGGTGGCTTAATCGTTTCCTTGGGGAAGTGTTTAGCTAAAATAGGGCTAATGGGAGGGAAGATGGAACCTAAGCCAGGGAACATGTCTACCAAGAGGACAGTTCCTGGTGGACAATCTCTGCCTGAGGTGGCAGGTATGCATGGGAAAATGGCAGGAAGCATGTGTGATAGTGTCAGGTCTCCAAAACAGAGGACAGTCTGGTTAGCGATTTTTGTTTTGTTTTGTTTTGTTTTTTGTTTGTTTGGTTGGTTTTGGTTTGTTTTGTTTTCTCCAACAAGCCCGACGAATGTGCATGATCTCAGAGAGAGACACACCTTCTTGTAAGCCAGGGCATCAGGGGCTAAAGTCTCACTCCTGTAAACACCAGAAGCTATCCTGGCCAATGTGCAGGAGATCCTCACCTCAAACACTCCACTAGCAATAAAATAGTAAGAGAGACAAAATGGAAATGGTGTTCAGATTTCTCTTGGGATTATAGTACTTATTTATTCATACTTATTTATGTGATCCTTTAACTGGTCACGAAAGCCTTGCAACAAACAATCCATGCGGTATACACAGCCAGAGTGTGTACTGATGCTCCTCCTTCTAGGGAATCTAAAAATCACAAAACAAACCTATGAATGCTTAGAACTTTGGAGAAAGTCATCAAGTCTTTGGCTCTCTTTCCCTACTGATGACCCCTAGCTATCCCAATGACAGTCAATGGTGGCAACAGAAAATTGTGCAATCAAGTTAAAAAAAAGAAAATCCCATCTTTACCCAAATTGAACTGTGGTTAAAAATCAAACGGCAATAGGCTTTTCCTAATGCCTTATTCTGGAAATCTATTACATAGCTGGCATGATTCCTAAATGTACTTGCTTATGTACATAAACGAATAAAGTTTCTGTCAGTAATCACTTCAGCAAAAACACCTTTAATTGGCCCTTTGGAGGAAGTCTTACTAAATCACTTACTAATGGTAGTCATTTCTGGCCAATCTCTTCCATCCACTACAGACCTCTAACATGTTATCATTGTATGTGAATTCAATCCTAGTAATCTGTATAAGGAGACATCCTTATGATAAAGTTATTAGGTCATAATGACATAATGGCAGAAGGACAAGAGTATGAAAGATGCTTTAGCTCTGCAGAACGTGGGGAAGCAATTGCTGTGCTTCTGTGGCTCCAAGACCACATCGGGCTTCCAGTTTAATAGCTAGCAACAGGTTTCTCTCACTCTTGCACAGACAAGTAGGACAAAAGGACCATAGAAGCTTTGGCTCTGGGCCCATCTGAGAGTATAGTTGCATTTATTTCGATGGTGTGTGTGTGTGTGTGTGTGTGTGTGTGTGTGTGTGTGCGTGTGTACTTATGAATTAGTGCTTCCCATTAGGAAATTCCCACCATGAGAACTGACACCTAAAATGTACATGAAAGTGAATGTCTCCATAGCATATATATCAGAAAGTAAGAGGCTTATCTTTTGGCTGGCCAGCAATACTATTTAAATATGAAATCATTTCTTTACAGTTTCATGGGAAAGAAAGGAGCCTAAAAGTAACAATCTCTCAACTTTGTCAATAGACTTTAGGGATGCAACTGCTCAAATACCATGTGTCCTTTACAAATAACGAAGATTTTCTTTCCTTTTTTTTTTTTTTACTTTGTTTGTTCAAACATAGTGGGGATGTTTTATTTAAAGAAAATTGTTTCTTCTTCTTCATCTTCCTCCTCCTCCTCATTCTCCTTCTCCTCCCCTTCTTCTGACTCCTCCTCTTCCTCTTCTGTTGTAAAATTATAAAAAAATGGCTTTCTTTTACCCCAACTAGACCCTGCACTGCAGTTCCCCAAGGTATCTGTTAGATATCTTGCCAGAAGCACACATTCCAAATTCCGTGGTGGCCCAGTGTCTCTGCCGCCACACTCACTCCCCAAGTCAGATTGCCCCAAGAAAGAACACACAACTCAATATTCTCTGAATTGGTAAGATATAATTGCCCACCTAAATATACAGAGCCCTGCACACATCCATCCCTTCAGAATACTCATAACAACCTATAAATACACAGAGTGGAATCTTAACGTCAGCCTCCATGTTCTCTCTTGGCAGCTTCTCTTCCAGTCTCTCCCAGTCTCTCCATTCCAGTCTCCTCCTCTTCCCTCAAACTTTTCTCCCACCCATCCTTCCTTCTAGACAGGCCTCGTTCTATCCTGTACCCGCCCTCGAAGGTATGACATCCTACACTCTCCACCCTCCCTCCTCTCCTCTTCCTCCTCTGCTTCCTCCTCATCTTTTATTTCTTTAAGAATCACTACTTGGGAACATATGACTAACTTGATGTAAGGCTGATGATCCCCTAAGATAGGATGAAAATGAACCTAGAAGGAAGCAGTGTTGATGTAGAGTCTAATCTTTCCCAGAATAAACAGCTCCAACCTACAAGGGCAGAACAAGCCCATGCTTCTTAAGACGAAAGTGAGAAAGTGATGGTAGCTGAGCTGCTGGGTTGCCCTAACGGGAGCTGCAAAGAGAATAATGAGGTTACCTGACCCCAAGCTAGTTTGTAAATGACTACTTTCTTAAAGCCCGGTTACACTTTCCACAGCTACCCACCAACTGTAGTCCCCACTAACGCACAGTTCCACCCACGGAAGGGAGCTCACTCCATCTTGCTTCCATTCTAAATCTCCAAATTCTTTATTTCTACCTCAAGTGCTGCTTCAGGAGGCTAATTCAAAATTATCCCACAGTCTTCATTTGGAGAGCTTGCCATTTTCTTCAGTCATACACATGCCAGGTCTTTCCCAGGCATATTTCATGTAGGCATTTGTCTTATCTTGGCTGCTTTATGCAGATTTTTTAAAAGACATTTGGATGCAGAAACTTAAACCACTATTGTGTCTCTTTAGGGACCCACTCAGCAAGAGATAAAAATTGTTAGCCCATCACAAATGCCAGCCAAGGCAGCTTTTAACCACATAGCGCTGTCAGGGATCCCTCCTGCTTCTAGAAAGCACACAGCCTCTTGTCTTGCCTGTCTCCATTTGATGAACTATGTCTTTATGGTGACACCATAGCACTATGAAAAGTATTTTTAAAAAGGCAATGCACAAATGAATAACATGATTGAGAAACTGCATGTCTAAATGAGAGTGAAAGGTCCTGGGGCTGAGATACAGGACACTGAGGCAGGGATGGAAAGCAAGACCGGAAACCAAGTGCGTATCCTGCATCCGGGCTGTGGATACCTTGATTAGCTGTATCGATTCCTTGCCTCTCATTACTCTACCTCCCAAATAGTCAGCCAATTCAAAGTTTAATTCCGAGAGAGAGAGAGAGAGAGAGAGAGAGAGAGAGAGAGAGAGAGAGAGAGAGAGATCTGTTTGTAAGGGAAGCAGCTATTGCTTCTCATTTTTTTAAAAAGCACTTAAGGGTCATTAGTCTCACGCTGCAGCAAATGCATTATTCATTTTGCCTTAGCCCAATTTCTCGGTTAAGAATTCTGCAAGAAAGCTATGCACAGTTCAGTAGAGAGGTGATTGATCAAGTCAGAAGAAACAGAATTTGGGCATCTTGATAAAAATTTTTTCTCAGTCTTCCCAGTTAGAATAAATCAATTTTATTTATGTAGTAACACTTGAATACTAACTACCCAATGCCATCCGTCAGGACAAAATTGATGACTATACCTTTAGGTTAATATTACTCGAACATTTCATTCTGAATAATTTATACACATTTCTGTCAGAGTGTCAGTTCACAATTGTTTATTTGGTCTAAGCAAGTGTACCTGAACTGTAGCTTTTATTAAGGGGAAGATATTCATGTCTTTATTTTGTGCATTAAAGAAGCCTACCTAGGCTGGGGGCCTTAATGTTATTCTACAGGAATGCAAACATGGACAATTCTGTGTCTTGCCTTGGATTGCTTACATTTTTTTTTTGCATTTTTCCAAATGGTTTGTAGATTCAGAGGAAGAGACAGCTAGGACTAAAGCGCTTGTGAAGTTAAGATGAGTGGATATTTAATAATAATATTTACATGTTTTCTGAGAGGTTGTGTGCCTACTGCATTAGTAGCCTCAATAGCTATTCTCACTCTTCAGCAAATATCTAATCTGTCCACCCAGGCTAATGCTAGCAGTACCATCTCTTTTGGTATGGCTTTCAATGTGTTCTTTTTTTAAGAAAACCACAATGCATTTTAGTATCACTCCATTT
The DNA here is from genome assembly GCF_021556685.1 of Rattus norvegicus. NCBI lineage: Eukaryota > Metazoa > Chordata > Mammalia > Rodentia > Muridae > Rattus > Rattus norvegicus. The sequence goes on from NC_141551.1 coordinate 49,812,488, forward strand.
ACTACTGCTACTTTGGCTTTATGGCAATCAACTTCCCATCAGGCAGATAGCATAGGAACTTACATGTGCTCAGACTCTATGACTGCACAGAATGGTTGATGAAGTGTTAGTCATTTTATACAACAAAAAGGAACAACAAATCAAAAACAGAAGGACCGAATCTTGATGTCAGTTGACCTAGTTAGTTCTCGGACATTACTTCTGTGTTTTTGTACTTTAAAGAAGAGAATTCTCCATTAAATCCAGGATGTTTTGCCTGTGATGTGATGTGTGTGTATGTGTGTGTGTGTGTATGTGTGCGTGTGTATACTGTGTTTGCATATACATGCATATATGTAATATATGTATATATACATATAAATCACACATGTGTGTGCACACACATATATACTTTGTCTTCCTCTCTCTTCCTTTCCTCTCCTCACATGACTGTCTCTAACACACATATTTCTTCATTTTTGAACACTTTTCTCTCAATCAGTTACCACACAGCTGGGTCTCAAGAGAATATCTGACAGCCACTGGGAGAAACGCACTCTATGAAGTGGTGCCTCAACATGAGAGGAAACAGATCTAAATGAAACATGAACTCCAAAGGAATCACCATGTAGCTCAACTTCTGGAATTCTTCTTCTGTATTTGCAGATCTCATTAGCAGAAGCTGAAAGAGCTGCTCGCTTTTATAGATGTGCATCACACACACACACACACACACACACACACACACACACACACACACACGAGTTGAAAATGGATCACAGTTCCATTAAGAAGAATATCAGATGAGATTAAGATCTACCCATGAAAGATATATGCATGTAGGTACTGACAAAAAGTAGCCCATGATTAGTTCTTCTGAGACCATCACCTGTGTAGCTTGATCTCTCAAGTCCTGTGAATAATCTATTCAGCAGATCTGTGTTGAATGTCAATTAGTTGGAAGATTTTTTTTTCAGAAACCACACAGGAACCAAGCTGAGTTTGAATTTCCAAATGATATTATAATTTAAGATAGATTGAAAATATGCATATTACAATAAGTATTATATGTAAAATATGTATAAATGAAAAAAGAACCAAATTTTATGCCTTCAGCATAATATACTTTGGGATTACCATGTGTCTGAATTCGGTTTCTGTCATTGTGATGAAATACTGACCAAAACCAACTTAGGGAGAAAAGGGTTTATTTTAGCTCACAACCCCCAATCATAGTCCATCATTAAGGGAAGACAAGGCAGGAACTCAAACAGAAACCTGGAGGCAGGAAGTGATGTAGAGACTGCTTACTGTCTTGTTTCCTATAGCTTGCTCAACTTGTTTTCTTATGAAGCCCAGGACTACTTGCTCAGGGATGGTACTGCCCAAGGTGGACTGAGTCTTCCCACATCAGTCATAAATCGAACAGTACCCCACAGACTTGCCAACAGGCAAATCTTCTACAAGCTGTTCCTTAATTGAAAGTCCCTCTTCCTCTAGGTTTGTTTTAAGTTGTCAAAAACTAACCAAGATATTGCCTATGATAGATTGGGGGCAGAAATATTTATTTGGGTTATGCTGTATCCATTTAACCTAATGCTGTATGTTTGGTTAAGTTTTATATGACAATATTTTAATACATAAGTTTTTAAATCCTTTGTAAGTGCTATATTGTTAGTTAAAGATTAGCAGTTATTAGAATTATGCCAAGTTACTCAGTAAGGAAAGAAGGCAGTATGTATTTATATGCCTTTGGGCTTAGATGGGGACATAGGTTCCTATCATATTGTATTAAAAGTAGCTCAACTGTAGATAACATCAAATTGGTATAATCACAGTGGTATTGCGTACAATGAAAAAGATTAGTCTCATTACTATGTAGCAAATATCAATCTACATGATTATAACACATGTACTCCAAATCTTGATACTGTAATATCTCAGTGAAAATAAATTTATTTTCAATAATAGGAGTATTACTTTATGAAATTAATTTGACTCTATCTTGTTAAATGTAACATGGCAACAAAAATCACTCAGATATAAATTAATAGAAATGTAATTATACATGAATTACTTACCGAATCTTAATTTAAAAGCCACCTATACATAATGTTTGTTAAAAATTCAATAAATATTCTTAGCAATCAACACTAAGTAATTAGAACACTGACTGTTTTCGTTATTTCGTAAGTAAACATATATTTGAGAATTTCATTTTTCTATGGTACTTATCTACACAATTTCTGAAGTAACACTAATGGGAGATTATGTTTTCCTTGGTATTAAGCTTCAACTGGGTATATATATTTTTTAATCTATCAAGATGGACAAAAGAATTTGATAGATATTGTTAGGGGTGTGATAAAACATAAAAAGACAAGAAAATGCCCTGATTCTCATACTTGGTGAAAGCTCTAAACTTGGCAGCTTTTTTTTTTTCTGAGAAATTTATCGAATTACTAGGAAAAACCCATCGCCAATGCATTGTTAGTGTTTTCAGCTAAGCTTGAATATTATATAGAAAACTGGGCTCACTCAGGATGATAATACTCAAAGAGAAAATGATCTAAACATCCTTTGCTAACTTCGGGATGCTCTTGGTGGTGGGGTTCTAATGGTTGTGGTTTTAACTTGCTGGACCACTGGATGTTCTTGGAGCTCCACAAGTATTGAGAATAAGAAAATAAATCACAACCCTTACATTTCTAGTCCAGGAATCTTGAAAGTTTCTTGGAGGTAATAATAAGCTTGTGGATGTCCAAAATAACCCAATAAAACAAGTACCACCATCTTTAATTTATAGGGTAGGAAGCTCAGCCTCAGAAGACATTCATGTCATAAATAACTGTCAGCAGGAATCAAGATCCTTCTAAATGACAGAGATTTGTCTGTCTGCTAAAGACAATTGTGTCTTCATTGGGAAATCAATCCAGAGTTTTGAAATTGGAGCTTAAATAGACACATGTCCCCACACTAGTCTACTACTCATTGTAAAGCACTATTGAATGATGCCTTGGTGACCAAGATACACAGTAGAAGGCAGCTTGATCTGTATAGTATAATACATACCAATGGATTCAATTAAAGTAGGCAACAGAACAGAGACTTAAAACCACGAAGGATTCAATGTCTATTCAAACTTACTCTTCTTCCCTCGGAATGGGCCACACAACTGTCCCAAAATAAAGCCCAGAGATGTTTATATGCTTTTCATGTATTCCCCATTGTCAGAGTAGATTTATGAAGTGAAAATAGTGACTTATTAAAATATTTCAAATGAACAAAAGACAAAATGAATTGTTAAAACAGGATATCTGTCCAAGGCCCCTGTCTACCATCTGAGGTGCTTTGTAAATGCGTTAGTCCATTCAGGCTGCTGTAAAAGTTCTACTGCCTGGGTGGCTTACAGACAATAGATGTTTATTCCTCACAGTTGTGGTTTCTGAGTCCAAGACCAATGGGCTGGCAGGCTTGGTTCCTAGTGGGGACCTTCTTCCTCATACCATTAACTTCCTGAGACACTGCATGAAGAAAGAATTTCCTCCTGAGTGTCTCCTCTAAAGGCACTAAGCTCAGTTGTCAGTGGTTTATCCATGTGATCTAGTGACCTCCTGTTGAAGTTTTGTTTCACCACTTAGATAAAGTACCCTGGAAAGCAGGCAACTTTGACAGAGAAAGGATCAGCTCTGTTTGTAACTACAGGTTATAGTTCATCACTCTAGGGAAGCCAAGTCAGAGCTTGAAGAAGCATGTCACACCCACAGTCACGAAGAGAGAACGAGTGTACCGTGCTTCCTTGTGCTTAGCACCAAACATAATTCAGGACCCCCCTCTGCTCAGGAAATGGCTAGTCAATTCCTCAGCGATGTGCCCATAGGCCATCCTGATCTAGACAATTTCTAATTAAGAGTCTTTTTCTAGATGATTTCAAATTGAGTCAAGTTGAAATTAAAAGTAACTATCACTCCTCCTTACAGACCTTACATGAGAATGCCATCACCTCATGGGTGAGACTTCAATGAATGGTCAGTGGCACATCATCGCCATAGTAATGCTTAACGATTTACTGCATAGTAATTTACAGTGCATTTTGGGCTTTATTTCTCTTTATTATATATATTATATATATATATATAGGTTTTTTTTGCTTGTATGACTATGTAACACATGCATACAGTGCCCACGAAGGACAGAAGAGAGCCTTGGATCCTTTGAGACTGTGAGCCACCATGAAAATGCTAGAAAATTGAACACTGATCTTCTGGAAGAGCAGCCAGTGCTCTTAAGTGCTGAGCCTTCTCTGCGGTTTAACATGTGTTTTCTTTAAAGACAGTAAATATGGAATAAATTCAGCTAACATAATAAACGAATATGAATATAGTTATTTATAGCTACCGTATATATTTACATAACTACATTTAATAAGTAAATTTGTTTAAAGTTATGTTATCTGCCTCTTATTTACTGCTTAATATATATTTAATAAAAATGCTTTTGAGTAACTACCAGGTAAATAATATATTTGATCTTTACTTATTAAAATGTATGCTATAAAAGAGCCTTAGAATAATCAGACCACTGTGTAAAATTAGACTTCTAGAACATAGATTGGAAAGTAGAATGTGATTGTTTATGGTAATATATATTAATAATTACTCTTGCTAAGAGATGTTTTGCACTTCTGCACTAAGGAAAACCTTGAAGCACCTGAAAAATTCGTGATTAAAGCCTCTTCATTAGATGTTATTAATTGCCCTTTAATTGGAGAAGCTATCCCTTTGTTAGTCAATAAAGCAAAAGAAAGGTATTAATAGGGGCCCTTGAGACTGCTTTGGTTGGGAGGGAAGCACTTGCTGTGTAATCCTAATAACCTGAGGTTGTTCCCTGGGACCCACAGCAAATTGGATAAGACCCCAGCCTGCTTTCCAGAACTTCAGGTAGTGGTTCCTTAAGCCAGTTTCCTTGCTTCCTCCTTCCTCCTTTCAGTCATCCCACCAACCACTAGACGCTGGGACCAAGACTAAGTGGAGCCTGACCAGATGCTTCAGTTAATGACCCCCTAGAGTCAGTTCCATTCCCCAACCTGCTCACCTACTATCCAACCCTCATTATGTTGACCTGGGGCTGCCACTAGTCTAAGCCTAAGCTCCAATCACAACTTCAGCCACCCTAACTACCATGGCCATCTTGAACCCTGAAGCCCAGAGGGTCCCCAAGGCTAAAATTAAAACATTTTTTAGTTGGCCCACAGCCTGACAGATTGGGGTAATAGCAAACAAAGACCTAAACATCCACATAATCAAAAAAACTATAAATACTGTAACTCCAGAGGTCTAGATTGTACAAAAAACACAATCATGAACATCTCGCCAAAATGCCTCCTTCAGAAGGCAGCACCACTACTGTAAAATTCTCCATGAACAGAATTTAGCCAAAGCACAAGAAGAAGACTTGGAAATGGCAATTATGAATCTGTTCAAGTACTTGAAGGAGGGTGTAAGAAGTGCCTGAATGAAAATCCAAACACTTGATCATAATAATGAAAAACAATTCAATATAGGAAAATAGAACTTAACAATGGCTCTCCAGAGAAAAATCAAGCTAAAATGAAAAAACTTGGGAAGTCAAACAAACAAACAAACAAACGAAAATCCTCAGTGAATGAAGTAAGAAGAGTTCAAGCCTTGAGGACAAGGTAAAAGAAATGAATCATTCACTCAAAGAGAATGTTAACCATTAAAACCCCAGGTAAAATAGGCTGGAAAGATGGTTCAATCTTTAAAGGGTGGTTCCCAATCAAAATGTCAAAATTCCGGGCACAAAGCACCCAAGAAATCTGAGATCCTACGAAAAGACAAAGCCTCTGACTAATTGGTCCAGAGGAAGGTGAAGCAACACAGCCCAATGGCACAGAAAATACATGGTGGGGTTTCTAGCAGGAGTCCCAATCTCGCGCTCCCTGCCTCCAGCTCCCTGCTCCCAAACCCCGTGGGAGAGAGAGATCACCGCCGAGACAGGTGGGCATTCCTGAGGCTGCAGAGCAGAAGAGACCACCAACACAGCCCACACCTGCCTACATCCCTGGCCCAAGAGGAAACTGTATATGACTTCTGGGTTCCTGTAGAGGAGGGCCAAGGAGCAGCAGGACCGCTGCGCCTGAGACACTGCCATAATCTGAAGGGACCTACCGGATAAACAGTTCTCTGCACCCAAATCCAGTGGGAGGGAGGGCTAAACCTTCAGAGAGGCAGACACGCCTGGGAAACCAGAAGAGACTGCACTCTGCACACATCTCTGACGCCAGAGGAAAACACCCCACGAGCGAACTTGAGCCTCGGGACCACAGGTAAGACCAACATTTCTGCTGCAAGTGACCTGCCGGGTGAACTCCAGACTCAGGCCCACAGGAACAGCTGAAGACCTGTAGATAGGAAAAACTATACACCCAAAAGCAGAACACTCTGTCCCCATAACTGGCTGAAAGAAAACAGGAAAACAGGTCTACAGCACTCCTGACACACAGGCTTATAGGACAGTCTAGCCACTGTCAGAAATAGCAGAACAAAGTAACACTAGAGATAATCTGATGGTGAGAGGCAAGCGCAGGAACCCAAGCAACAGAAACCAAGACTACATGGCATCATCGGAGCCCAATTCTCCCACCAAAGCAAACATGGAATATCCAAACACACCAGAAAAGGAAGATCTAGTTTCAAAATCATATTTGATCATGATGCTGGAGGACTTCAAGAAGGACGTGAAGAACTCCCTTAGAGAACAAGTAGAAGCCTACAGAGAGGAATCGCAAAAATGCCTGAAAGAATTCCAGGAAAACACAATCAAACAGTTGAAGGAATTAAAAATGGAAATAGAAGCAATCAAGAAAGAACACATGGAAACAACCCTGGATATAGAAAATCAAAAGAAGAGACAAGGAGTTGTAGATACAAGCTTCACCAACAGAATACAAGAGATGGAAGGGAGAATCTCAGGAGCAGAAGATTCCCTAGAAATCATTGACTCAACTGTCAAAGATAATGTAAAGCGGAAAAAGCTACTGGTCCAAAACATACAGGAAATCCAGGACTCAATGAGAAGATCAAACCTAAGGATAATAAGTATAGAAGAGAGTGAAGACTCCCAGCTCAAAGGACCAGTAAATATCTTCAACAAAATCATAGAAGAAAACTTCCCTAACCTAAAAAAAGAGATATCCATAGGCATACAAGAAGCCTACAGAACTGCAAATAGATTGGACCAGAAAAGAAACACCTCCCGTCACATAATAGTCAAAACACCAAACGCACAAAATAAAGAAAGAATATTAAAAGCAGTAAGGGAAAAAGGTCAAGTAACATATAAAGGCAGACCTATCAGAATCACACCAGACTTTTCGCCAGAAACTATGAAAGCCAGAAGATCCTGGACAGATGTCATCCAGACCCTAAGAGAACACAAATGCCAGCCCAGGTTACTGTATCCTGCAAAACTCTCAATTAACATAGATGGAGAAACCAAGATATTCCATGACAAAACCAAATTTACACAATATCGTTCTACAAATCCAGCGCTACAAAGGATAATAAATGGTAAAGCCCAACATAAGGAGGCAAGCTATACCCTAGAAGAAGCAAGAAACTAATCGTCTTGGCAACAAAACAAAGAGAAGAAAAGCACACAAACATAGCCTCACATCCAAATATGAATATAACAGGAAGCAATAATCACTATTCCTTAATATCTCTCAACATCAGTGGCCTCAACTCCCCAATAAAAAGACATAGATTAACAAACTGGATACGCAACGAGGACCCTGCATTCTGCTGCCTACAGGAAACACACCTCAGAGACAAAGACAGACACTACCTCAGAGTGAAAGGCTGGAAAACAACTTTCCAAGCAAATGGTTGGGAGAAGCAAGCTGGAGTAGCCACTCTAATATCAAATAAAATCAATTTTCAACTAAAATTCATCAAAAAAGATAAGGAAGGACACTTCATATTCATCAAAGGAAAAATCCACCAAGATGAACTCTCAATCCTAAGTCTCTATGCCCCAAATACAAGGGCACCTACATACGTAAAAGAAACCTTACTAAAGCTCAAAACACACATTGCACCTCACACAATAATACTAGGAGATTTCAACACCCCACTCTCATCAATGGACAAATCATGGAAACAGAAATTAAACAGAGATGTAGACAAACTAAGAGAAGTCATGAGCCAAATGGACTTAACAGATATTTATAGAACATTCTATCCTAAAGCAAAAGGATATACCTTCTTCTCAGCTCCTCATGGTACTTTCTCCAAAATTGACCATATAATTGGTCAAAAAACGGGCCTCAACAGGTACAGAAAGATAGAAATAATCCCATGCGTGCTATCGGACCACCACAGCCTAAAACTGGTCTTCAATAACAATAAGGGAAGAATGCCCACATATATGAGGAAATTGAACAATGTTCTACTCAATGATAACCTGGTCAAGGAAGAAATAAAGAAAGAAATTAAAGACTTTTTAGAATTTAATGAAAATGAAGGTACAACATACCCAAACTTATGGGACACAATGAAAGCTGTGCTAAGAGGAAAACTCATAGCGCTGAGTGCCTGCAGAAAGAAACAGGAGAGAGCATATGTCAGCAGCTTGACAGCACACCTAAAAGCTCTAGAACAAAAAGAAGCAAATACACCCAGGAGGAGTAGAAGGCAGGAAATAATCAAACTCAGAGCTGAAATCAACCAAGTAGAAACAAAAAGGACCATAGAAAGAATCAACAGAACCAAAAGTTGGTTCTTAGAGAAAATCAACAAGATAGATAAACCCTTAGGCAGACTAACGAGAGGACACAGAGAGTGTGTCCAATTAACAAAATCAGAAATGAAAAGGGAGACATAACTACAGATTCAGAGGAAATTCAAAAAATCATCAGATCTTACTATAAAAGCCTATATTCAACAAAACTTGAAAATCTGCAGGAAAAGGACAATTTCCTAGACAGATACCAGGTACCGAAGTTAAATTAGGAACAGATAAACCAGTTAAACAACCCCATAACTCCTAAGGAAATAGAAGCAGTTATTAAAGCTCTCCCAACCAAAAAGAGCCCAGGTCCAGACAGGTTTAGTGCAGAATTCTATCAGACCTTCAGAGAAGACCTCATACCAATACTATCCAAACTATTCCACAAAATTGAAACAGATGGAGCACTACCGAATTCCTTCTATGAAGCCACAATTACTCTTATACCTAAACCACACAAAGACCCAAAAAAGAAAGAGAACTTCAGACCAATTTCCCTTATGAATATCGACGCAAACATACTCAATAAAATTCTGGCAAACCGAATCCAAGAGCACATCAAAACAATCATCCACCATGATCAAGTAGGCTTCATCCCAGGCATGCAGGGATGGTTTAATATATGGAAAACTATCAACGTGATCCATGATATAAACAAACTGAAAGAACAAAACCACATGATCATTTCATTAGATGCTGAGAAAGCATTTGACAAAATTCAACACCCCTTCATGATAAAAGTCCTGGAAAGAATTGGAATTCAAGGCCCATACCTAAACATAGTAAAAGCCATATACAGCAAACCAGTTGCTAACATTAAACTAAATGGAGAGAAACTTGAAGTAATCCCACTAAAATCAGGGACTAGACAAGGCTGCCCACTCTCTCCCTATTATTCAATATAGTTCTTGAAGTTCTAGCCAGAGCAATCAGACAACAAAAGGAGGTCAAGGGGATACAGATCGGAAAAGAAGAAGTCAAAATATCACTTTTTGCAGATAATATGGTAGTATATTTAAGTGATCCCAAAAGTTCCACCAGAGAACTACTAAAGCTGATAAACAACTTCAGCAAAGTGGCTGGGTATAAAATTCATTCAAATAAATCAGTAGCCTTCCTCTACACAAAAGAGAAACAAGCTGAGAAAGAAATTAGGGAAATGACACCCTTCATAATAGACCCAAATAATATACAGTACCTCGGTGTGACTTTAACCAAGCAAGTAAAAGATTTGTACAATAAGAACTTCAAGACTCTGAAGAAAGAAATTGAAGAAGACCTCAGAAGATGGAAAGATCTCCCATGCTCATGGATTGGCAGGATTAATATAGTAAAAATGGCCATTTTACCAAAAGCGATCTACGGATTCAATGCAATCCCCATCAAAATACCAATCCAATTCTTCAAAGAGCTAGACAGTACAATTTGCAAATTCATCTGGAATAACAAAAAACCCAGGATAGCTAAAACTATCCTCAACAATAAATGGACTTCAGGGGGAATCACTATCCCTTAACTCAAGCAGTATTACAGAGCAATAGTGATAAAAACTGCGTGGTATTGGTACAGAGACAGACAGATAGACCAATGGAACAGAATTGAAGACCCAGAAATGAACCCACACACCTATGGGCACTTGATTGTTGACAAAGGAGCCAAAACCATCAAATGGAAAAAAGACAGCATTTTCAGCAAATGGTGCTGGTTCTACTGGAGGTCAACATGTAGAAGAATGCAGATCGATCCATGCTTATCACCCTGTACAAAGCTTAGGTCCAAGTGGATCAAGGACCTCCACATCAAACCAGATACACTCAAACTAATAGAAGAAAAACTAGGGAAGCATCTGGAACACATGGGCACTGGAAAAAATGTCCTTAACAAAACACCAATGGCTTATGCTCTAAGATCAAGAATCGACAAGTGGGATCTCATAAAACTGCAAAGCTTCAGTAAGGCAAAGGACACTGTGGTTAGGACAAAACAGCAACCAACAGATTGGGAAAAGATCTTTACCAATCCTACAACAGATAGAGGCCTTATATCCAAAATATACAAAGAACTCAAGAAGTTAGACCGCAGGGAGACAAATAACCCTATTAAAAAATGGGGTTCAGAGCTAAACAAAGAATTCACAGCTGAGGAATGCCGAATGGCTGAGAAACACCTAAAGAAATGTTCAACATCTTTAGTCATAAGGGAAATGCAAATCAAAACAACCCTGAGATTTCACCTCACACCAGTGAGAATGGCTAAGATCAAAAACTCAGATGACAGCAGATGCTGGCAAGGATGTGGAGATAGAGGAACACTCCTCCATTGTTGGTGGGATTGCAGACTGGTACAACCATTCTGGAAATCAGTCTGGAAGTTCCTCAGAAAATTGGACATTGAACTGCCTGAGGATCCAGCTATACCTCTCTTGGGCATATACCCAAAAGATGCCCCAACATATAAAAGAGACACGTGCTCCACTATGTTCATCGCAGCCTTATTTATAATAGCCAGAAGCTGGAAAGAACCCAGATGCCCTTCAACAGAGGAATGGATACAGAAAATGTGGTTCATCTACACAATGGAATATTACTCAGCTATCAAAAACAATGCCTTTATGAAATTCATAGGCAAATGTTTGGAACTGGAAAATATCATCCTAAGTGAGGTAACCCAATCAGAGAAAAACACACATGGTATGCACTCATTGATAAGTGGCTATTAGCCCAAATGCTTGAATTACCCTAGATGCATAGAACACATGAAACTCAAGACGGATGATCAAAATGTGAATGCTTCACTCCTTCTTTAAAAGGGGGAACAAGAATACCCTTGGCAGGGAATAGAGAAGCAAAGATTAAAACAGAGACAGAAGGAACACCCATTCAGAGCCTGCCCCACATGTGGCCCATACATATAGAGCCACCCAATTAGACAAGATGGATGAAGCAAAGAAGTGCAGGCCGACAGGAGCCGGATGTAGATCTCTCCTGAGAGACACAGCCAGAATACAGCAAATACAGAGGTGAATGCCAGCAGCAAACCACTGAACTGAGAATAAGACCTCCGTTGAAGGAATCGGAGAAAGAACTGGAAGAGCTTGAAGGGGCTGGAGACCCCTTATGAACAACAATGCCAAGCAGCCAGAGCTTCCAGGGACTAAGCCACTACCTAAAGTCTATACATGGACTGACCCTGGACTCTGACCTCATAGGTAGCAATGAATATCCTAGTAAGAGCACCAGTATAAGGGGAAGCCCTGGGTCCTGCTAAGGCTGAACCCCCAGTGAAAGTGATTGTTGGGGGGAGGGCGACAATGGGGGGAGGGTGCGGAGGGGAATACCCATAAAGAAGGGGAGGGGGAGGGATTAGGGGGCTGTTTGCCCGGAAACCGTGAAAGGGAATAACATTCGAAATGTAAATAAGAAATACTCAAGTTAATAAAAAAAATAATCAAAGGAAAAAAATAACGAAAAAGAAAATTTTAGCTTAGAAAAAAAAGAAAAGAAAATAGACGGTGTTTTCTTTCCTCCTTAAATCACAGAAGAAAAATGTCCAAATGCAGAAAAAGAGATGACCGTCAAGATGCAGAAGTATGAAGAACCATCAAACAAGCTAGACCAGAAAGGACACTCCCACAACACGTAATAATCGAAATTCTAATTGTACAGAACAACAATGGTATGAAGAACTGCAAGAGAAAAGGACTAAGTCACAATAAGGTCAGGATCATTTGAATAACACGTGATTTTCTTTCAATTTTTATTATTTTTTTGTGTAGGTCTGGATGTGTCTATATGGAGGTATGTACAAATGAGTATAGGTGTGTATACAGGCTAGAGGTGTCAACGGCCTAGCGCTGGGGTAGGAGGCAACTATGAGCCACAGGATATGGGTCCTAAGAACCAAATTTGGGCTTTATGAACGTACAGCAACGGCTCTTAGCTATTGCTCCATCTTTCTTGCCCCAACACGTGATATTTTACTGGAGACTCTGAAAGACAGAAGGGCCTACATGATAGTATTTAACATTTAAAGACCATAGATATGAGCCCAGACCACTGTACTCAGCAAAACTACCAATTGTGATTGAAGAAGAAATATGAAAAATCACAATAAAAAAATTAAACCAACCAACCTGGTGCTGAGACACTAAAAGAGAAACTTCAGCTGAAAGAGATTGACCCCATATAAGAGAACATAAGACATTAATATTCCCAGAAAAAGACACCATAACAAAATCATAGAAATTAATAAGCACTACTCATTAATAAATCTGAATATTATTGGTGAATATTATCCACCCGTCAAATCCAAACTAACAGATTGGATTGTGAAACAGGATCCATCTTTCTGTTGCCTCCAAGAAACACACTTCATCATCAAGGACAGATATCACCTTAGGGTAAAAGGATAAAAAAAATGAGCTTTAAGTAAATAGAATAAAGAAGCGAGCAGGCAAAATGACCTCAAATCAAAACTAATCAGAAGAGATGAGGAGGATCCTACATGTTCATTAAAAGAAAAACACACAAGATGAATTATAGTTCTAAACATTTATGCACCAAGCACAGAGGCACCAAAGTTCATAAAATAATTACTGCATCAAAAATCACATATTGACCCTAGCACAATGACATTGGCTGACTATAATACCAATAGGCAGGTCATCTAGAAAGAAACCGAATGGAGAAATTCTGAAGTTTATAAAACAATATCATAAACCAAGTGAACCTAAGACATAACAATATTCCATGCAAACATTAAAGAATATGGTGGACAAGAAAGTGGGGAATAGGTTTGAGCTCATTGGTCTGGGAAAGGACTTTCTGAACAGGACACTAATAATACGGTCATGGAAACTGACAATTAATAAACAGGCCTCGCAAAACTAAAAAGCTTTTGCCAACAAAGAATACCAACCATCATTACAGCAAATAGACAGCCTACAGAATTGGGAAAATGTCTTTACTAACTTTACGTCTTTCAGATGGTTAGTATCTAAACGCTACAAAGAACTAATAAAAATAAGGAAAAGAAGAAACAGCATCAAGAAAACAAATAACTCAATTTAGAAATGGAGTAAAGAATCAAACAGTTTTTAAAAGATGGAGCACCAATAGTGAAGAATACTTCAAAACTATTAAGCATTCTTAGTCACCAAGAAAATGCAAATTAAAAGCAAAGCAATTTTGAGATTTAATTTTACTCCACTCATGGCCAAGATCAACAAAACAAACGACAGCTCATGCGGGTGAGGATGCTGGGAGATGCTCGTTCATTGCTGAGGCTAGTACAAACTGGTGTAGCCTCGATGGAAATCAGTCTGGAGTTTCCTCAAATACCCTGAGAAGAGATCTGCCACAAGATACGTATGTATTACTCTTGAACATACACCCAAAGGAACTATATCCTGTTACCAAGACACTCGCTCATCTAGTCTCAGTGCTCTTCTGTTCATAAAAGCCAGGGATTGTAAACAGTCCAGATGCCTATTATCTGATGAATAGTTAATAAAATGTATAGTATGTTTATATAATATGATAACGTTCAGATTTAAGAAAAATGAGATTTTGAGGTAAGTAGATGGAGTCAGGAACATTCATCCTGAGTAGGGTATCCCAAACCCAGAAAGACACGTGCTGCTTGTTTTCTCTCATATATAGAAACTTCTAGTGAACTTTCTAAAACTGTCTCATTTAGACTATCAAGAAGCTTAGGTAGCTGTAAGGAGCCAGGGTAGGGTGTAGTGATCTTCTAAGGAAGGAGAAATAGAATCTAGTGTTATAACTATAAATACAGTGAGGTAAAGGAGAAATTAGCAGAGAACTGAGTGGGGAGGGTGAGGGGAGGACAGGGTCAAGAAATGGATATGGAGAGGGGTAATAAACACAGTAAAGGCATTTTTAAAAGCCATATGAAGACCTACTAACATACAAGCTCCCTAAAGTATACACATTTAAAAACTGGAGTGTAAGCATCATCATCATGTAATAAAGAAGAAAATACCCCATTAGACATCACATGTTATCAAATGAAGCTCCTAATAGCAGGAATACGTTACGTCACTTTTGAGTTGTTGACCAAAGCACTCCTTATGGACTCTCTCAACCTTCTAAGCTATTGTCAGTGCTCTTGGTTACTTTGCTTATACGCTACAACCTGACAGAATGGCCCTGATGATGAGGACACCATGTACACATGTCACTGCTCATGAGGAATCTACTGGGTGCTGAACTAGAAGCTACACCCACGGTGACCAGCATTCATTGTGCTCAAAGGTGCTTCTCATGCTACCCGTGGGGAGAAGTAACCATCCATGTCAGTGGAAATGAGAAAATGCTTCTTCAACAAGGTGGAAGAGGAGAACCCTTTCCAAATGTTATCCTCCGATCTCTACACCTTCACCGTGGTACTGTGTGCTTCAGTCATGCACATTATGTGCACCATACATGCAGTAAAAATATAAACTAATTAATTAAAAAACATATCAATGGATATTAACATGAATTGATAATTTCTGCACACAAGAGTAATAAGACAGACAAACAACCTTCTTCTTCCTTTTGCCCATCATTTTTCTGGAAACTCTTGGGCTTAACCAAGGGTTATGAGGATAATTTCCTTTCTATTAGTTTTGGAGCAAAAGCAGCTTGAGAAAATGTTTGGTAAACTGTCTAAAGTCTAATTGCAGAAGCACCCTCCTGTCATGCCTGTAACTGAAAGTGCCCTTCACGTGTTCTGCAATCTACTTCCCTCGACTGCTGTTCATTTTCTTAAGTTTCTTTCCTATCCTTCCATTATTTTCATATGGAAACACTATTAACATAGGTAAATATATGGAAAAACACATAGAAAAATATTGCAACATAAGATGTTATATTTAAGTCTCCTTGGAAGTTGTTGTGGTTTTTCTAATCTTTGCCAGCACAAGTGATGCTTCTGAGCATACAGCCATCATTGTCTGCATATCTTTTTGTCTATCTCTTGGTAAAAGACTGAACCCCCAGTGAACTAGTCTATGGGGGGAGGGCGGCAATGGGGGGAGGGTTGGGAGGGGAACACCCATAAGGAAGGGGAGGGGGGAGGGGGATGTTTGCCCGGAAACCGGGAAAGGGAATAACACTCGAAATGTATATAAGAAATACTCAAGTTAATAAAAAAAAAAAAAGAGATTTGGGGGTCACAATATGCAATTATTAGTTGCTGATGATATGGTTCTCCCCACCTCCTTTTATTTCTTTTTTATTTGAAATTAAGTCTCACTGTGTCTGCCTGACTAGCCTTGAACTCACAGAAATCTTTCTGCCTGTGCCCATCAAAGACTGGGATTAAAGATTGTGACACCACACGCAGCTTTCAAGTGGGTTACTGTTTCCAATCAAGAATAGTGTAGCTCTTCTCACTGCTTCCTATCAGTTTTTCATGCTCTGTCCTAATGTCTTGGTGTAATTGACCTAGCACAACTTCAGTTGCACTGCAGATCGCTCATACAGTTCCACATTTGTATTCCTTCTACTGTGCCATGGGTCGTTCAAGTTCTTTCATGGTTGTCTTTACTGTTTTGCCTTTTTCTATTTGATAATTTTGGAAACCTGTCACTATCAATAGTAACAATACATTGTTAAATGTTTGGGCATTATTTGTCTTCCAAAGTTTTGTTTTATAAGTCTTTGATGTCTTGGTTGTAAAGAAATTTAAAACTTTTATCATGTTAAAGTGTGTGTGTGTGTGTGTGTGTGTGTGTGTGTGTGTGTGTGTGTGTGCGCGTGTGTGTTTCTAGTGACTGAACCCTAGGCAAAATGCAAAGTAGATAAGTATCTTACCATTGAACTGTATCCCTAGCCTCTATTTCCTATATTTAAAAATCATCTTAAACTTTCCAGAAATATCCAAGATATTTTTTTATTTTTAAATTCTCTCATAATTTGTTCTTCTACCCATCAGACCTTTATAGAAATGTTAAGTAAAAGTCTAATTTTGTTATCCATTTGTCACATGTTTTTGAATTTTTGTCATGTTTCTGTCATTTGAAATGCCATATTTATCATAAAATTGTTCCCATACGCAGCCTGCTCCCAGACTGTCCATTATGACTGTGAGCTGGGCATTTACACATGCCTCAAGATCATACTGTACTATTAAGGTATCTTTACATAGTTCAAAGGTTATTTGCTCTTTCTTGGTTTAGTTTTTTAAATGTCTTTGAACTAAGGACATTTCTTTTTGCTAAGATATGAACTTATTAATTTATTAATATCTACATAAAACTTTTTGGAACTTTGGTTAGGATTAAATTAAATGTATAGCTTTTTGTAGAAATGAATATTTAAAAGGATAAACACTTCAATGTGTTACATTTCCTCATTATTCTTTCAGTATGTTTGACATTTCTTGTTAGAGTTATTCATATATATTTCATAAATGTTGTTTTTGCCGATTCTTTTTCATCGCATTTTAATTGGTTATTTTTGGAAAGCAGTAGATATGCATTTTTATCGTTTTTCCTTCTCTCATCTGTCTCTCTCACTTGTTTTTCTCTCTCCCTCACCCTCTCTCTGTGTGTCACACAGGGTCATACCTGAAGCACACTGCCTATAGACATCTCAACAAGTTAGAAAGAGTCCTTTCCCAGTGGCTCAGTTGTTCTGAGCCTCTCCCAGACATCTCAGCTGGTCTTGTCTTTGTTTCTTCTAGACAACTTGGCTCCTCTGTGCTTTTTCCAGGCAGGTTTTACTATACATACATACATACATACATACATACATACATACATACATGTGTGTGTGTGTGTGTGTGTGTGTGTGTTATTGTCTTTGTTTCTAGACACCTTCGCTTCTCTCTGCTTTTTCCAAGCAGGTTTTACTATATATATACATTTACACACACACACACACACACACACACACACACACACTCAGGAAATGAGGTTGCAATGCATGGGGAGGTAGGGAGAGGCAGGAAACATAGCAAATCTAGTCAGTTTTAGGGACTTCCTGAAGCTATTTTGAGTTGTTTGTTTCCTGTCTTAATGACTTTTCCTCTAGTATTTCACCTCCCCTTAAGACACCATGCTGTTTTATCTCCTTGAAAATGTAATGTCTTAAATAAGACATTTCACTACAAAATGGAAGGTTTTAATCTTGGGAGAAACCGTTAAACAATGGGACGTTACTAACTTTTCCTTTAATTGCAGATTTAGTTTCTTGCCCCCAACATTTTGGATCATGTAAGCCTATAGTTAATTGTGTGCAAAGTTCAAGTTTATTCTCTTCTTTTCCAATAGCAATGGTCTGCATTGTTTCCACATTTCCTTGGGTAGGTCTTTGAATATATTGATGAAAACTAGTCATGGTCATAAACTAGTATTTTTAAGATGGTTACTCAGTAGATCTGGGTATAGCAGGATATCTAAGTAGGTAAAGCCAAAAAGCAAAACAGAACAAAAAAAAACAAACAACAACAACAACCAAACAAGAAACTAACAACAACCAAAAGCCAAATAAATAGAAAACAGAGTTGGTGAAATGACTCAGTGGGTACGAGTGTGTGCCTTGCAAGTCTGACAATGGGAGTTCTACCCTTGTGACCCACAGTGGAAAGGCAAAATAAAGCCATGTATACCATGCAATGATAATAGTGAATACAATAAGATACATTTTAAAATGTAGGTCGCTACCACCAAGATGAAGATAGAACTCATTGTGAGCCATAGGATACCTTCATTGCAATTCATTAATGTATCACATGCTCAGTACATGGGGCCAATTACCATGTAAATGAAGGTACATTTTAAACAGGCACTCATGACACACACACAGACACATAGACACACACACAGAGAGACACACACACACAGAGACACACAGACACAGACACAGACACAGACACAGACACAGACAGACAGACAGACAGACAGACAGACAGACACACACACACACACACACACACACACACACACACACACACACACACACTGCAAGCACACACACTGCAAGCCTTCTCTTCGGAAGAAAAAAAACCTGATCATTTGAACCTTTTAGTGCAAATACCTACGCAGAATTTTATGCTACTTTTTCATAATCATAATTTTGCTTCACGTTACTTTTCTGTCAGAACTTAATAGCCGAGGGCCGTGGATAACCTGTGATTTGCCCTTTTCTGTAGTCTTAGTCTCATGAAGCGCTTTGGTTCTAATGAGAAAGTGAAGAGCTTCAATTTCTCTACCAGGTATGTTTATATTTACATTGTAATTTCTTGACTGCATACTATGGCCTACAGATGTTCGTTGGTTTGCTACACATATATTTTAGTGATTCCTAAAATGGGCTCTCTCTGCCTCTAGACAGACCCATCTGAGCAACTCTTGTAGGTATAGACTATTTTCTGCTACAGCAGTCAGAATGAAATAAGCTCATTTTCCCTCCCCCTGGAATTTGCAAGAGGATATATAGTATTACTTGTTAGAGCAGCTTGGGACTGTTGGCATTTGACATTTGATTCAATACTCCTAGGAGTCAGTAACACACATGTTAGTTTTTCTTGCTTGGATCATTTAATGGTTATCTCATAAAATATACATAGAAAAACTCAGCCTGCTCAGCATGGTATTTCTTCTTACCTCACAGTTCAACCATAGCTCTTTAGCTCGAGCTAGACGTTTTTTAAGCACATCACTGTAAAAGGTGTTCCCATGACGTGTAGTGCTGTGCTACATGGGAGGCCTCCCCCGTTTAAATGTTCATTGCTTTCTTATCTTACAATGGGAATTCTCTGTTTCAGAAAGATAGAAATTTACTTGGGGGGGGAGGAAGAAGAGCTCGGTTTATTCAAAATCAACTGTATTAATTCAGCAAGGTATCCTGGATTGGATCTAGGGACAGGCAACAATGGCATTGGTTTGAATGAGTCAGCATAAGGCATATGGATAAATTAGGGACATGGTAACAATTTTAGCTTCTTTGACAAATGTGCCGTGCTTGTATGCATTCTAACCAAGGAACATCAGGGGAAAATTATGTGGAACATCTTTGGATTATCGTTTCTACTACTCCATAAATCAAAAATAATCCCCCAAAGTAAAAAGAGTTGACCATTTTAGGTCTAGATTTGGATATAAGCAACTCAGCCTTAATTGAGCTAAGATTTTAGTGTTTAGTAGCCACAGGGCTCTGTTGGCCATTGTTTCAGTCTTCCATAGAAGCTTAAGGTTTTTTGTATTCAAGAACTTACGATATACTTTCTTTTTCCTCTAGATAGAAAGTGTTAGTGTGTGTGTGTGTGTGTGTGTGTGTGTGTGTACACATAAATATATATATACATATATACATATAAATCATTGTATATATACATATATACATATATATCATTGTATATATTTATATATAAATACATATAAATAGATATATATATACATATATATATAAATCATTGTAGATTAGTTCTGTGATGAAGCTGCAGAAATAATGTTCATGAGTAGTACAGTGTACTCTATAATGTTTACATGCCAAGTTCTATGATAAAAGCTTTACAAGTATGATTTATAAAGTATAAAAATTTATAAAGCCTGGATTGCATTCCATACTTACAGCAACCTTACAAACTGGGTGCTGTTAGTTAGTTGTCCTGTTTAAAATCGAGGAAGCAGGTTCAGAAAAATAGACCACTTTCCCAATTCCATCAATTCATCCTGTACAAACACAGGCTTGACAGGCATCAGAGACCATGGGCTAAAGTGCTATTCAATTATATTTATTTGTGATACTGACAATGTGACTGAAGTAATTTATAAAAAAGCAATATTGACGTTTAATTTAATTGTCTGCTTGTTAGGGTCATAAAATTCTAATGACACCATTTAGTAAGTCCGTGACTTACCATACCTATCTAACTTCCATTTACTCTGTCTACACAATGGAAATAAAATTTTACAAGTTAATAATGGCAATTAGACACCACCATGTGCTATAAATGACCTATTACAATGTTCTCTAAGCTGCCACTATGTGTGTTTTGTTATTGAGAAAGGTGTCTCATTTTATACTCAAACTCGTCATGGTATTCTGACATGATCCTCCTGTTTCTGGACTGGGATAACAAGTACATGCAACCTAACTCAGTTGGGCGATTATTAATGAATACAAGATCCTTTCCTCAGCCCTGAATAATCATTGGTTTCCTCGTGTATCTTGAGACAGAGCTATTTCACGATCCTTATGTTTCTAGTTTGATTTGTACTTCAGAAGCTAATGGAAGGCATATATTTAAAAATAACATTAAAGACATTTATTTACAGAGTACCAGAATACTCTACAAAATGAAAAACAAATACACACATGTAGTTACAGATTCATGAACATATAGTGAGATTGGTCTATATTCATGTAATTCTCACTCCAGTCTGGAAAGGGTGAGGTTCCTCTGTTATGGTGCAGTTTTATAGATGAGAAATCCAGATACACAACAAAAGAACAGGCCCCCATGAGAAGCTGGTGTTCAAGCTGACCGTAGACTCATTGCTCATGTCAATGATTCACAATTCTGCCTTTAAATCCTTTGCTTCAATAAGGACTTTTGCAATTTACTTTAAAAGACAATGACATTTGCTGTGTGTGTTACTGATTGGTTTTTGTGCAGCAAAGTAAAAGCACAAAATACTGCCATAAACAAGGATCAAAAATTCCTAATGAGGAGATTGATGTTAAAATGCCCACCCAACTCAAATTGAGGACATTTAGAATATTATTTTGTTACTTAAAAAAAAATAGCTATACTGTTTAATTCAGATAATGTGAGAAACATTCATCGATGTCTCTCCAGGTAAATTGTTTCCTTATGGGTAGACTGCCACTAGGTGAGAGTTACCAAACCATACAATGTGTTCTAGATTTACACTTGATTGAGATGACAGCCGTTAAACTGACATTTTGAATGTTCCCCTCGGGATATGCATCCGAAAGGGGTTGGGAGTGCGAGAAACTGTGCCCTAGGCCTTCATTAATTTAGGTTCTTAGGAATGTTTTCGAATGCAGTCATAAGAATTAACAGGGTGTGGCCTGAATCCCCTGAACTTCAGAGCATCTCAGGGCTGTTTATGATACTTTTGTCCTTTATGGAAAAGTGGTAAAAGTTGAGAGGTGACTGTTAACATGCAGATATAAAATGCTTCATACTGTGGAGAAAGCTTCAGCGGGCAAGTGCATGTGCTGCTATTTGTGGCCATTTGAGGCCAGCACTATGTGCCAACAACTCTAGTTTTCAGTTTTAATTCTAGAGGCCTCAATAGATAACAATGTTCTTATTGATTCCTGACTTGTTTTATTCAACACAGTTGAATCTTTAAGTTTTGACCAACAGCATGATCTTGGTTTTCAGTCATGTAGCGGATGGCTTTTACTTAATTTGTCTTTTATTTATTTAATCCAAGAAATAGATATCTCTATTCTTACTCTTCAAATCCAAAGCTAAGGTCTTGACAATAACCTGAAATAAGCCATGTAGTGATGGCCATCTACCGTAGCCACTGAACTGGAAGTGAATGTCACTTTGAACACCTTCGTATGCATCCCTTACTTTTCCTCTGTGGCTATATTTCATTTTTATCTCTTAAAAAATATTCTTCAGGCAGTTCACTGCATTGTTGATGTGTCTTTTTTTCCCCCATGGTGCCTTGTTTAATTTGTTTTGGAAGTTACATAATTCTATACACAATGGTTTTCATTTACCTTGTCCTGTTTGAGTCACTGTTAGGTTAAATTTCCCTGAACATTGGTGTCACATATTTTCCTTCATTCCACATATGCAAGTGTTTTCTTTAGCATGTGTAACTAGGCATGCAATGGCCAGGTCCTAAATGACTTGTATTCAAGTGCACAGGAAATATATTTCTCAAAGTGAGCACAGCAGTTTATATATCTGTCCACCATGTATAAAAGAAGAAGTTATTCTAAACCCTTGCAGCATTGAACACGTTCTATGCCTGTCACCTTAGAGCTTCTCCCTCTCGATCACGGGTGATCATCATCTGCCTGCTCACGAGAGATACAACCAGCTCTATGCGATGGAACAACTGTTTATAATTCATAACTTTTCTTATTAAAGAGATTGTATGTACTTTATTAATTTATAATGGAGATCAAAAACTTTTCCCACAATTGTGTGTGTGTGTGTGTGTGTGTGTGTGTGTTTCATATGGTAGATGATGGGACATATCTGTCATAAGTTCTCAGCCTCTCCTTTTAGAGAAAAGGTAACTAGATAATACTGACATAAAAAACCATAGTTGCATTTCAGTAACTCTTTGTTTACAAAAATAGGCACGGGGCTAGATTTGGTGTTCAGGTTATAGTTTCCCGATTCCTGCCTTTGAGGATGAGAGATATTGATGGATGCATTGTTAATCTTTCAACTGGCAGAATGGCTGGCTGGTCCTATTCTAAGAGATTTGCAAGATACTGTGACAGTACCTGACTGTTTGCTACAGTACATTAGAGTATGTAATTGTAGTTCAAAGAGCATTTATTCCTCTGGTTGTTTTGTTGTGAATAGCAAAAACAAACAAACAAACAAACAAACAAACAAACGGTTCCAACACAACTTCGAGTTAACCCTAAGGCTGGGAAGATGGCTCAGTGAGACAAGAATTTAGATCACTAGAACACATATAAAAGCCAGATCAGTATAGTGGCTAGTGGCTTGCCTCTAATCCCAGTAGGAAGATACGGGATTTCTAGAGCAAGCTAACTAGCTAGACTCATCTAATTGGATACCTCCAACTCCAGTACAAGACCCTACCTAAGAAAATTAAGTGGAGATCTACTAAAAAGGAGATCTAGTGTCAATCCCAGGTCGCCACATGCATACACACACTTGCATACATGTGTATTCCCCACACACATACACACATGCATATATATATATATATATATATTATATACAAATGCCACCAAAAAGGATCAAATGTTTATATTGCTAATTTAAACAGAAAGTCACCAAAATAAATGTGATTTACCTAATTTGCTTATGATTTAAAATGTAAGTAACTTTTGCATTCATACAACAGATAGATACAATTTGAAGTTGCCTGGCCCTGAAGCTTGTTCTTTGATTGAAGTAAGTTCCCAGGCTGTCCATATAAGGTAGGAATTGTACTAGATGCTAATCATCACTATTGTTAATTTGCTGTGTTGCTCTCCTCATGTATAAGATGTGCCCAGTGCCGTGCCAGTCTTTTGCATTTGATATCACATTGCTGCATGTTTTTATATTGACTTTACATTATTTGCTGTGCACTCAAAGAAGCTATACCTTGGAGAGGTAACGCTGCTCAGAGGCAGCAAGCTCATAATCTGCTGAGTGAAAAATATCACACAGAAGCATCAGAGATGGTGACTTCAGTGACCCTCACGCACTGCCTCCCATCTAACCACGTAAACATAAGGAGGTGTGTAACTGTTCCAGGGAATGGGAACCATGGCCTGGTTTCCGCTGGCTCTGAGCTGTCTGGCTTTCACTAATCAAGCGCTTGTTGCCGTTCATGCTTTCCTGCACTGCGAGCTTCTCCTCCAGAGCCATGAAGTACCTCCTGCTATGTCCCTCTGATTTCCATAATCTGGGCTACTTTTTAGAAATGCTACCACCATCTCCTTTGAAGGGGAGAAAAAGGCTTTCAAAGAGATATCATTCTGGCGTGGTTGTCAAATATTGCTGAAACGTCTGCAAAATTTGCCTTTTGATGAGGTGCATTTATTCATCCGAATCGTGAATGGAGAGACAGTCATAATAATGTCTTCATTCGTCCCTCTAGTCCTTTGTCTCCCTCCTTTCTTCCCCTTACTTCATTTCTTCCTTTGTTTGCTCAATTGTTATAGAGCATTTTCTCATTTGTGCATCAATTAGCTAGCAGCTGACTATTGTGTGCCGAGTGTCGAGTATTGAGCTCAGATAAAAATATGTCTATAATACAAGTCATTTAGTATACATACAGTGAAGAAAAGAAGATGGATGCTATGGTGGCTGGCTAATCTTGATTATTAACTTGACAGAGTTGGGAAGAGTGAACCTCAGTTGAAGAATTGTCTCCATCAGATTGACATGTCTGTAGGACATTTTTCGGCAGCCCAGCCCACTGTGGGTGGCACTATTCCTAGGCATATAGTCCTGTGCTTTATAAGGAGGGGAACCCAAGTAAACAAGCCACTAAACAGTGGTCCTCTGTAGTGTCTGGTTCAAGATTCTGCCTTGACTGCCCTCAAGGATGGACTATAGCCTGTAACAAAGTGAATGCTTTTCTCCCTAAGTTGCTTTTGTTTCTGATGTTATCACATCAATAGAAATCAAGCTACAACAGACAGAAAAGCAAGTTAAGTGCTCTAAAACCTTGTAATCAATGCGTGATTCACCTAGGAGCTTGTTAAAGCTGCACGATGGCAGTTCTTGCACTAACTAGTCACATTCTCCATTTAACAAAAGTGCGTTTGTGTGCACATGAAAGTCTGAGAGGCCCGATGTGCTGTGCTGTCACTGGTGTGCACCACCATGGAAAACCAAAGAATTGTGTGTCCTGCACACTGCAGTGTGAAATAGATACTTGAGGACAGGTTCACTGGGCTTTTTGAAACATATATATGTTTGACAAGAAAGCAAAAATAAGAGGCAGCCTAGGGACAGGGGAGAGGCGGCAGAAGCAGGAACAGTTGTGAAGATCTCAAAACTTCATGTATGAGGGGTTCACAGGGAAGTCAGTTTGGGATGACCTGAGCTGAAACTAGATTGCACATACAGACGTGCCTCTCACTATTCCTTATGTCAGCAGAAGGAATCTCTCTGTTACTGTAAAAACTGCCCCAAACCGACAAGTTAGAAGTTCAAAATGTTTATTCTAACTCTTTATTACAGAGTAATATATAGAAGTCTCAGCCCATGGTCAATTGGTTCTATTGATTGAGGTCTACAGTGACACATGGGTTTGTGGCTTAGCACAGTTAGTGGAGAAACTCCTCACCCCAAGGTGACTGAGAAGGAGAGAGAGAGAGAGAGAGAGAGAGAGAGAGAGAGAGAGAGAGAGAGAGAGAGAGAGAGAGAGAGAGAGACAGAGACAGAGAGAGACAGAGAGAGACAGAGAGAGACAGAGAGAGACAGAGAGACAGAGAGACAGAGAGATAGAGAGACAGAGAGAGAGAGACAGAGACAGAGACTCACAGAGAGACACAGACACAGAGACACAGAGACACAGAGGAATGAGTAGCATCTTACTGTCCCCTTCAAAAGCTCACCCCAACAATCCAACAACTTCTTTCCGCTATCACCCACCTTATAAAGGTTCCATGAGTCCCAGTAGTACCTCAGGCTATCTCCAAATCCTTTAGCATATGGCTTTGAGGGAACATTTAAAATCTGTCTGACTGTAATAGTTTGCAACTATAAGTTTTCTAACAGGTTAGACTAAATTCTGTGAGCCAGTGGTTTGGCTCTGGCTGAAAATTAGGATGACTTTGAAACATATTAAAGTCTATAAAGCCTTTGGCTCTAGCCTTGAGATTTGGGGTGAACTGATAGAGAGTGGAAGTTTTCTATAGCTTCCCAGGTAATCCAGGTGTGCAGAATGGATCATTGAGACCATCTGCTTAGAACTATAGGAGGCCTTTGATGGCTTTTAAGTAGGAGCAAATCCAATCATTCTGATGTTGAACTGAGACTGTCAGTCCTCTAAAAATGATGCATGTGAGTCAGGGAAAACCTAGATGAAACAGCAGATGACCTCACTGCAAGCTGGATCACTAATGCCCACCTGAACACGTTCACATCCCAGTTTAAACTTAGCATAGCCAGAAGCTCGATATAGCCAGAAATTGCCAGTTACAGCCATTGACATAATAAGACAGTAAAGAGATAATGTGCTAAGGAGATAGGATCAAGGGGCCTTAAATGAATTTTGTATAGCATATGAGACAAGGGAAGGACATTCAGGCTCTGCCTGAGTGACTAAGCCCATAATGCTCCCATTCACGAATACAGGGACAAAGGAGATTAAGAATTACATGTGTGCTGTGTCTCAGGTGCTCCTTTGCTGTGGTTTGGAGGACTCAATCCAGGATCTCCTGCATTCCAAGAAAGGGTTCTTTCAACCCCAAGCTATATCCCCAGGCCAAGATTTTTCATATTTAAGTCCATCGTGTGCTTTGTTGCCTGCCCAGGTTTAGGATATAGATTAGAGATCTGCATGCATGTAAGGGTTGCTTGAAGCCTGAAGAAGGACTGAGAATCTCTTGAAGGAATAGGTATGTTCAGGGCTAGAGATGAGACAGGAAGACAAATAGGCTTGAAGAGCAGTGGGAGTTGTAGTAAAGGGGTGCCCCAGGGAGGACTAAGGAGGGAAGAACACCTCCTTCTTCCTGTAGGCCATCCTTCCTGGCTGCTCTCTCAGTGTTGCTCTTAAACAAAACTGGTTATAGAATCCTCCTATGTGGGATGCTCCCAGACCCATAAAACCATAGTGTGGGAAATACTAATCTGTTCTTACATTGTCCCTAACAAGGGGTGGTAGATCCTGAATGTCCATTGAAGGTAAATAGCTATTTCAATGTTACAAGATAGCTCTTTTTCACTTTATGCAAGAACTTAAAATCCTAAAAATGTCACAGTGATTAAGAAAGAGTTTCGTGTATTACCCTAGCCTTCGCCACTAGCAAATCCCACTTGTTTCCCTAATTGCCCAGAAACTCCATGCTAGGCACTGAGGATACAGGGGGAATAAATCCAGGGTCCCTGTTGGCAGGAAACATGTCCTCACTACTCGCCTTCAGCATACTCCTGTGACAGCAGCATGCACCTGAGTTGGGGGCTGACTGGCTGACGTCTCCAAATGTGGCTCTGCGGGTGGTAAATGGCA
This sequence comes from Rattus norvegicus, assembly GCF_021556685.1. Lineage (NCBI taxonomy): Eukaryota > Metazoa > Chordata > Mammalia > Rodentia > Muridae > Rattus > Rattus norvegicus. The sequence continues at coordinate 49,840,161 of NC_141551.1, forward strand.
GAAGCCTTCTGAAAGACATTACATCTCCCCATAAGGGTAGAAGGAAGGAAATCTGAGGCAAAGAAAGTGCACAAGATCTCTCAGGCATTTGGGAGGAGAGTGACAGAGCTGAGTAAGGGGCTATAGGAAATCTAGTGTGATAGAGAGGTTATCTTGGTCAGTTAGCTAAGAGATTGGAGCCACACGCATGGGACCATGTGGTATGTCAGCCTAAGAAACTGGATGATAAACCTGCCATCCTAGAAACCTTTATTTAACCCCTCCCAGACTCTCTCTCTCTCTCTCTCTCTCTCTCTCTCAGCACACATACCTGTACACACAACATACACACACACATATATACACATATGCACACACATATACACACATGCACGCACATACACACACATGTGCACACACACACCACAATTCAGAAAGCCATCAATTCAAATAAACATGGAACAAGGAAAAACAGGTAAGAGGCTGTCACCATTGCCTTGGAGACAGTTGGAAGGTCTTTGTTGTAAGGAAGTGAAATATACGTGAGGCAGGACTAATGGCTACCTTATTCAAAGGTATGTGTGAGGAGACAAGGATTTTTGGCTGACTGGATGTAGGAACTGAAAAGCCACAGTAGTGTAATGAATGACCTTACAGACTTGGTTCAAGTGGAAGTTCTTGGCCTCGAGGAACGTCTAAATAAGTTAACCAAGGAGGTGTGTCTAGTAAGAATACACCAAGGAAGAAGGTTGACAAAAGTGAGCAAGATCATTCTCCATGAACAAATCTATAATGTCCACCCAATTGTGGAGGACGCCTGAGTTGTTAAACAAACCCCACTGAACCAAGTTCCCTGGCTTTATATTACGACTAAGCATTTGTCACGCCGGGTGCTCTCGTGAAGAGGGTGAAATAGGTTTGAAGACTTAGACTGTTGGCTTCAAGCTGTCATATGAAAAAAACTTCATTTTGATTAATATAATTGAAGTGTTAAGTATATCTGCTAAATTGCAATCAAATCAGTGAAATGTTATTCATTTTTAAATGAATCTGTCAGAAGTTTTTATGAGTATTCTGCCAACAGTGAATCAGATTTGCACAACTTAACTGCAGATATTACTATTTTATAAATGGGTAAACTGAGAAATTGAGAATGCAGTCTCTTCCCGAGAATGCCAATAGTTTGACTTGCAAATAGACCACCAAGGTCCCCGCAAGCCAAAGTGTGCTGTCTCTGGTGACTCCTTTGCAAAGTGGAGCCGATTTAATTAAGGTTCTAAATCAACATATTGAGAGGCACCCAGGTAGGTAATGAAAAATTCACTGACTTCTTTGTGTCCTGAGTCACTATGAACATAAGGACCAACTGAAAATCTCTCTCACCCCTCAGTGGCATTCATTCTGAAGAGATAAAACATAGTTCCCAGCACAGATAGTTAATAAAGAACTCTTGCCCGTCTCCATTGTTCCAGGCTAAACACTATCGGTTCACTAGCCTTCACCTCTTCCAGTTGCTTCTGTCGTCACTTGCCCTCTTTCCCCTCCCTATCTGCACCCTCATTTCCACCCTCCTTGGCATCCAGTCTTTGGAAGTCTTGACATTAAAATATTCAAACACTGAGGGAAAATGCTAGGAGCCATCTGAGAAGCACTTATGCTACAGTAAGTCATTATCTTCCCACATGCCAGGAAGACAGCAGTGAAAGGGGCCAGGCATGGGGGTGAACTCCTGCAAAACCAGTGACCAAGAGACAGAAACACTAGGATTGTTATACATTGAATGATATATGAGTGTACAATGACTCTCAGACCACCTAAGGTAATATAATGATATCTGGTCAAGAAGAGGAGAAGGAGGAGGAGGAAAAGGAAGAGGAGGAGGAAGAGGAGGAGCAGGAAGAGGAGGAGAAGGAGGAGGAGGAGGAGGAGGAGGAGGAGGAGGAGGAGGCAATGATGGAACACATAGTCACACCCTGCCTTCTTCCTTATCAGAGTGTAGTAGGACTGCAGACAATGCCTACTGTAAGTATGACATGTGCTGGGAAAGCCACTTTGCATTGTCCTGAGCATCAAACAGTGGGTACCTCAGGCATTCTACTGAGAGGAATGTGAGTGTCCGAAGACTTCTGAGAAACTGTCTTCCTTCAATTATCAGAAGTAGGAAGCAGAAAGACAGTCATGAAACACAAAACTTCTTGACCCAGGTTCTGACGCCAGTGGCACATGAGGGAGCACCTGAACAACCCCAGGCTCAACGCACTATAGAAGAGCCACTAGTGGTAGGGTCCAGGCACCCGTGTTCTGTCTGAGTCACCACATGACTATGTGCAGGCTGGTTAGAGCCACCATAACTAGAGCGATACTTAGGAGCTTTGATTGTAGTGGAGGCACAGCTGCTTTGGATGGCATCGTTTCTCTTAAGACTCCTCAAATCCTCTGCTTGCTTGAAATACAATAAAAACCAACGGAGGAGGGAGAGGGGGGGGGAGAGGCGGGGAGAGACAAGTACAAGAAGAGAGAGGGAAAGTGGGTCCAAGCACCGCACAGTATGACAAGCAGCGAACTTAAAGTCCACAAACAATTGAATAGCACATCCCTGTTTTCATGCAACTGCATATTTTTCCTCATTCCTCATGGAAATGCTTTATTCTATTGAGGTAACTGCTTTACATTTTTTAATGGAAGGCCTTAATTATGATATCAAACACAGATGTGATGACTCTACTTGGAGGGGAGGAATGGAATTTTGTTTGGTAACCCTGTATTTTGTTTTCTTTTGTTTTTGACACCAAAGCCTCTCCACAATAAAACCACACTGTTGAATCCAGTGAGGCTACTGCAGAGTTCGCTTTTCACTGCATAATAAGAAAAAGGGAACAGTCAGAGACGCCATTCTGTGCCTGAGAGTTACTGAAGGGTCGCTTTAAAATAAAACTGTTTCTCCAGCCCCTACAGCTCCCAGCAGATGGATAAAGAGGACTCAGCTCTAAGACCAAAGTGCTGGGACTGTCACACAGGAACGTGGCTTTAGAACGGCTTGTTACCAATACTCATACTCTTCTGGTACACTCTGTCTTCCTACGCAGAGGAGTCGAGCGCTTCCGTCTCTTAATGGACAGGACAACGGTGTGAGCTTCTAGGTAGAAGGTATTTGCTGCAGTTTTCAGCCTAAAAGTTAGTTTTGGCTAAATTCCAGCTCTCTGGAAGAAAACTTTTGCTTCTTAGCTGTTGAGTGACTTTTAATGAACAGCTCTTAAAACACAATCATCAAAATGTTCACAATTTACAAACATGTTACATGACTCACAGAGGGAAAATATTAATGTTCTGGGTGTTCAAAAATCCCAAAGAATTACGGCCCAGAAGGGCAGAGAATCAAGTCATGTTAAAGAAGACATTGGAATAACAAATTTATGTTGTGAGTTTTAGAGCTACTTCTAGGGACTACCAATAAATCCAGAAATGGTTTATACAGCGGACGATCATAGGGCAAGAAGACAGGGACATGTTTCCATGGGTATTTGCTCTGTAAGCCTGGAGCTCTGAGTTCAAATCCCTAACACTTATGTAAAAGACAGGCTAGCTGCATATGCCTATAGCTTTAGCACCAAGGAATGGGATGTAGGCATGGAGATAGGGAAATCCTAAGGGCTCACTGGACAGCCAGCTTCATCTAAATGCAAGTTTCCAGTGTAGTAAGACCTGTCTCAGACCTATTATAAGGCAGAGAATAATGGAGAAGGATGCCCTCTCTCCACTCTTCCTCCATATGGGTACACACCTGCATATATACATGCATGCAGATTGCATGTATGCACACACACATGTACACATACACACATATGTACATACAATTTATAAATCATGGAGTATTTTAACAAGATTGAGGGGTATTTATCAGACATCTCATTGTAGAGAAAAGGGAAATAAACTATGTGGTCTGTTTAAAAACATATCTACTAAGTGTATCCTTACATTGCTTATGAGAAATTTATATGTTTTGTAGAGTATGCAGTGCCCTTTCTGTCACAGAGGGAGGGGTACATACATAGAATAATAATAAATAATTTTCAGCTACGGCAGTTGTTTGGATGCCAAAATAAGGAAGACACTGTACACTGATATAATATAAAAACCTAAAATTTGAAATCTTCTGAGTGCCAGTATGATACAAGAAAGGGAATATGGCACAACTGGATTTCTGGGATAGGCTGAAGCCGTAAATGCAGATGCATTAAAAATTCATATGAATTACATTCAGTCTTCACAGGCATTTATGAAACTTAAAGATTTTGATGTATAAACTTGAATCCCATCCTGGACATAGCTCATTATGCACATTAAAATAGTCCAAAAGATTTTTTGAAAACTAGGGTTAGAAGAGGCTAAAGACCAGTGGAAGTGGGAGAGGGGCAGGAGGATAACCAAGAGGAAGAAAATGATGATGTCATATACATATAAAGAAACTGCTCTTATGCATAATTAGCGTATGCTAAGAAATTAATAAAAATTAATTGAGTATCTGTGGCTAACACTTCAATTGCCCATAATTCTTACTTTTTTTTGGGGGGGGAAGGGTGCAGCGAGCTTTATTGATGGTATTCAAGAGAGAAGGGAGGGCTCCCCGGGCCCCTTCTGTTGTTATGGGGTCTGGGATGGAATTGTGAGGGAGATGTTCAGTGTTGGGGGCCGAGTTGGGACGGGGACTCCTCAGCAACTGGGGGCCTCTGTCTTGCTCTCAGTGTCCTTGCTGGGCTAGGGTGGGTGGTCCAGGGTTTCTTACTCCTTGGAGGCCATGTAGACCATGAGGTCCACCACCCTGTTGCTGTAGCCATATTCCTTGTCATACCAGGAAATGAGCTTTACAAAGTTGTCATTGAGAGCAATGCCAGCCCCAGCATCAAAGGTGGAAGAGTGGGAGTTGCTGTTGAAGTCTCAGTAGACAACCTGGTCCTCAGTGTAGCCCAGGATGCCCTTTAGTGGGCCTTCGGATGCCTGCTTCACCACCTTCTTGATATCATCATAGTTCTCCAGGCGGCATGTCAGATCTACAGTGGATACATTGGCGGGTAGGAACACAGAAGGCCATGGAAGGCCATGCCACTGAGTTTCCCGTTCAGCTCTGGGATGACCTTACCCACAGCCTTGGCAGCACCAGTGGATGCAGGGATGATGTTCTGGGCTGCCCCGTGGCCATCACACCACAGCTTTCCAGAGGGGCCATCCACAGTCTTCTGAGTGGCAGTGATGGCATGGACTGTGGTCATGAGCTCTTCCATGATGCCAAAGTTGTCATGGATGACCTTGGCCAGGGGGGCTAAGCAGTTGGTGGTGCAGGATGCATTGCTGACAATCTTGAGGGAGTTGTCATATTTCTCGTAGTTCACACCCATCACAAACATGGGGGCATCAGCGGAAGGGGTGGAGATGATGACCTTTTTGGCCCCACCCTTCAGGTGAGCCCCAGCCTTCTCCATGGTGGTGAAGACGCCAGTAGACTCCACGACATACTCAGCACCAGCATCACCCCATTTGATGTTAGCGGGATCTCGCTCCTGGAAGATGGTGATGGCCTTCCCGTTGATGACAAGCTTCTCATTCTCAGCCTTGACTGTGCCATTGAACTTGCCATGGGTAGAGCCATACTGGAACATGTAGACCATGTAGTTGAGGTCAATGAAGAGGTCATTGATGGCAACAATGTCCACTCTGCCAGATGCAGAGCAGAAGGCAGCCCTGATAACCAGGCACCAATAAGGCCAAGTCCGTTCACACCGACATGCACCATCTTGTCTATGAGACGAGGCTGGCACTGCAGGAGAAGATGCAGCTGTCTCTGGAACAGGGAGGAGCAGAGAGCATAATTCTTACTCTTGTAAGTTATGTTGGTATCCCTGAGCCTTGGCTTCTTTACCTGTGAAATGGGCCTGAGAAGCAGACCAAAGAGCTGGTATAAGGTATATAAGCTGGTATTTGGTATATCACAAATGTGTATGTCATAGCACAAAGACACTGAAGTTTGAGAACTTGGAAACATTCCTGGTGTCAAGCCATTTCAGACAAGGACTTCTCAACTTGAAAGGCCAAGTTTGGGATAACATCTGGCCAATTTGCTCTCAATTACATACTCGAGTATCTGTGAAGATAGGAAATGAAGTCTCTGTCAAGTCTCCCCAAAGGACCCTGAGGCTTTCAGAGAAGAAACAGCCATTTCTTGCTCACAATTCTAAGAAACAAGAGCTAGGGAGAAGGAGAGGGATGACTGTCTTTCTTAGGGATCACATGACTACTCAAAGTCAGCTTTGCCTCACTTCCTAGGCTTATCTTCCACCTATTTCCCTAAAGGACAAATTCAGCACAGCGCTCAGCACAGCACCCAGCACAGGCCTGGCTTTGGCTAAGGATCAGCCAGGGTTCTTGATAGCAAGACTCCAAACCCAAAGCTCTGATTATCTCACGAGGAAGGGAGATGGTATCCTGAGAGATAAAAGATGAGAGGTAACATTCCAGTCTGTAGGAGCTGAGGTAGCTATGAGAACCGAGAGCAGAGGATCACCCAAACTATCACTTCAGTCAGAGAATTCTGTCAGGACCATTCAAGGCTGAGCCCCATGGGATGGCTAAGCAAACACTGGCCACCACTACATACTGTCTCCATGAGGTACTTAACAAATTCGCTTATGTCATTCAGAGTCCTTTTAGCACAAACATAAACCAAACCAGGTCAGCAGGTAGGAGTTAACTGTGATATATAATATGTAATATGTATTAATGTGATCTCAGAGCCTTGCCTTAGAGAATTTACCACAACACACAGAGCTGAAGAAGAGGTCTGTACTGGGTGGGGTCTGAGCCACTCAACAGGGCACATGCTCTGGCTGGTTAATGAAAAGCAATTCATGGTTTTCTTTCCTTCGTCTCCTTCTACTGAGCAGACTCAAAGATTGGCACAGTCATCTCCCAGAGCATGTTAAATCTAGAAGGGGACAGAAACCACAGCCTTTGCCAGTTCCTGAAGAGACCTTTGACAGTTGTGCCCTATGAGGTAAAGAAGGAAACACTTTGCTAGATAGTAGGTCTTTTCCTTTCATTCTTTCTCATTCTCCCTCCATTACTCAGTATTTGGGGGCATGGAAGCCATCTTGATTCTATGGGGATACAAGTCAAAGTGTGAGGACAATGGAGGAGAAAGCTTTAAGTCCCGTGGTCTGATTTCAACACTGTGTCACAACTCACACATGAGCTATTTACCTCAGATTCCATGTTGTCTAAGCTGTGTAATCTTGCGATGTTTAAGTTTCTGTGTAGGGGATTTTGTCCCCTACAACTGAACACAATCATTGTTAAGTGTTTTATGCTTGACTAGAAGAAACAGTTATGCTAAAATAAATAAAAGTATAAGACAATTCATGGGCTGGCAAGGGGGCTCAGAGGATACATGCACTTGCTGCTAAGCCTAGCAACACCAATTTGCCCCACCCCAGGACCCTGATATAGAGGGGAAAAACAATTCCTCCAAATTCTCTCTCTCTCTCTCTCTTTCTCTCTCTCTCTCCCCCCACACACACACTGAATAAAATGATAGTATTTTTTATTAATTAGGGCTGGCTTACAGGTTCAGAGGTTCAGCCCACTATTGTTAAGACAGGAACATGGTAGCATCCAGGCAGGCATGGTGCAGCTGGAGCTGAGAGTTCTACATCTTCATCTGAAGGCTGCTAGCAGAATACTGGCTTCCAGGCAGCTACAATGAGGGTCTTATAGCCCACACCCACAGTGACACACCTACTCCAACAGGGCCACACCTTCTAATAGTGCCCCTCCCTGGGACAAGCATATATAAGCCATCATAGGTGTATAAGGAAAGGTTCATGGCAGATGGTCTTAGAAGTGAACACTGTAACAGAAACAGCCTTTTTCAGATAAGAAATGAACAGAAGCATGCCCCTGTCTTAGTTTGGGTTACTATTGCTGTGATGAAACACCATGATCAAAAGCAAGTTGGGAGAAAAGGCTTTATTTGGCTTTATTCAGTCTATCACTGAAGGAAGTCAAGACAGGAACTCAAACAGGACAGGAACCTGAAGGCAGGAGCTGATGCAGAGCCCATGGAGGGGTGCTGTTTACTGACTTTCTCAATGAGACTTAGCCTACTTTCTCATAGAACCCATGACTACCAGCTCAGGGATGGCTCTACCCACAATGAACCGGACCCATCCACATCCTTCACTAATTACTGAAATGCCCTAAAGGCTTGCCTATAGCTATGGAGGTATTTTCTCAATTGAGGCTCCCTCTTCTCAGATGACTCTAGTTTGGGTCTAGTTTTTATGTCAAATAAAACTAGCCAACACTAGCTCTTTTAACCAGTGACTGAATTAGATGTAACCCAAGTTTCATTTGGTAGCAAGAGATGTCCAGTTGTAGCTTTGTCTTTCTCATTTGAATGATTATTGTATGATTGTATATTATATGATTATTTGTATGATTCCATTTTGATTTCTTCCATATATATATATATATCTTAAGAAGCTTCTACTGTAGAAGGGTTCTACATGACCCCTCAAATGGCCATTTGTTTTAACTGTCCCCCATATTCCCTGTTTTTCCTCACTGGGCCCTCCCATGTCAATCACTAAGTAAGGAAAGACAAATGCCCTTCAGGTTTATCTAATGTAATGGAGGTATTTTCTCAGTTGAGGCTTGTCTTAGTCAGGGTTTCCATTTCTGCACAAGAAGCAAGTTGGGAGGAAAGGGTTTATTCAGCTTACATGTCTCCATTGCTGTTCATCACCAAAGGAAGCCAGGACAGGAACTCAAACAAGTCAGGAGGCAGGAGCTGATGCAGAGACTATGGAGGGATGTTACTTACTGGCTTACTTCCTCTGGCTTGCTCAGGTTGCTTTCTTGTAGGACTACCAGCCCCGGGATGGCACCACCCACAATGGGCCCTCCTACCTTTGAATCACTAATTGAGAAAATGCCTTACAGCTGGATCTTATGGAGGCATTTCCTCAAGGGAGGCCCCTTTCTCTGTAATAACTCCAGCTTGTGTCAAGTTGACATACAAAACCACCCATACAAGATTCTTCTTGAATGAGTCTAGTTTGGGTCAAGTAAAACTAGGCAGCACAGCTGAATCCTTGCCAATTTAACACACACAAATATTTCACTGTTAAACCATAACCTTTCCGAGTTTTTTATTCACCCTAAATATCATACATTAATATTGAAATTACAATGTAAAATATTTTACAAACTTAAGAAGTCCCACAGTCTATCAAAGTTCAAATACCTAAAATTTCACCCTCTTTAAAATATCCAGTTTCCTTTCAAATATTCAAAGTCTTAAAATCTACTGTCTTTCAACAACAACAAAAAAATAAGTTAAACACTTTCTTACTTCAAGTTGGAAGAACCAGGGCACAGACATAATCTGAACTAATCCAAACCAAACTCTAACTGTAACTAACTCAGTATCCAATATCTGGGATCCACTCACAACCTTCTGGGTTCCTCCAAAAAGTTTAGGCCACTTCTTCAGCTCCACCCTCTGCAGCACACATGGCTTCTCTTCTGCCTTCCAGTTGACTCCACTACACTCCTGCTGCTGTTCTTGGTGGTCCTCCCATGTGGTACCTCCAAATTATTGGGGTTTCTTTCTGCAACTGAGCTGCACTTTTGCCAATAGCCATTCCTGGTCTCTTTCATGGTGCCAAACCTCAACTTCTCTTCTTGACCCCTTCATGCCATCAAAACCAGTACTACCTGGGTGACTCTTATAGTACCAAGTTCATATGTCATCACAAGAGACTCACTTGTGTTCATATAAAACTATCCAGCCAGTCTATATTACTGTCTCCCCAACCCCTCCTCCACCATGTACTGATGGCATAGGATTCCTCCTAAGAGGTATGGTTTGTAATTGCCCAGAGCTCAAAATAACGTATTTGTTCATAGAATTCCTAAAGTCAAGGGTACCAGAAACTTAGAAGTTTAGAGAGTGGAAGACATGGGAAAAGTCAATCTGTCTGTCTAATCTAATGTAATCTAATCTAATGCAGTCTAATATATATATATATATATATATATATATATATATATATATATATATATATATCCAGGTATCTTTCTGAGTTCATCTCATCTTGCTTTTCTGAGACAGGATCTCTCACTGAAGCTAGGACCCGCTGATGCAGTTAGACTAGCTGGCTAGGGAGCCTTGTGGATCCCCTACCTCCCCAGAGTTAAAGTTAGTAGTGCTGGTGTACCCTGCTTTTTCTTAGCAGAGGTGCTGGGAATCAAATTCAAGTCATCATGCTGGTTTGTGAACCATTACCAACTCAGCTACTGCTAAGTCCCACAGTTTTCTAAGATTGAAATCAACACCAACCAATCTTACCGACTGGCTAGGGACATAAGAGGCTAGCTCAGCTGCACAAATATTTGAGGGTAAATGTGACTGAACCCGAAGACAAAAGAGAACAGGCAGATTTGTCCAAAATATCCAAGAGCCCATTACAAAGGTCTAAGCCCCTTCCATATTTGAACACTACTAAGAGATAATATACAGTC